>NW_022700553.1:377093-481791 GCF_011630105.1 Anneissia japonica
GTTTAGGACTGCTTTGAGGGTATGAAGTGAAAATTGTAATAGACACATTATAAATAAAATTAGTAGGACTGGCAATAATAGTAACTCAACAGTGGCGGATCCAGGAATTCGAAAGAGAGGTGGCCCAGGGAGGGACTTTCACAGATACAGGGTCGACTCATCTCAGCCCAACCATGGTCGGGGTTGAATCACAAAAATTTGAGGAAATAGTACCTCTAAAAATGGCCGGAAATGACACCTTTATATAGTAAAATTCATCACCATCATATCGCTATAGTCAAAATAAAGCACCAACAAATTTCTCATGAGCATTTATCAAGGGATGTTCAGCAGGCATAGAGATCCAATTAATATGTGTGATGTATCATAGAAAATAAAACTTACATACATTGTCTTTAAAGGCCAACTCAGACAGCGTCGGCCGACGCCGCCCGACGCGATTTGTTGTCGCGTCGGGTCTGTGTGAGTTGAACGCAGACGCGATGGTGTGCGTCGGGGGCAGTCGCGTCGTATAATATTAAACATGTTTAATATTTCTCATGACGGCTTAAGACTGTCCCCGACGATAAATCGGGTCGGGCTGCGTCGGCCGACGCTGTCTGAGTTGGCCTTAATGTATTTACTTTACATACCGTACTTCAAAGTTGTGAGTCTACAACCACATCACCTTGGTTGAGCTGAGGTGAGGAAATATTATCTCTAGATGGCCGGAAATGACACCTTTGTATAGTCAAATGTATCATATCACCATTATAGTCAAAATAAAGCGCCAACAAATTTCTCATGATCATTTAACAAGGGGATCGTCAGCAACCATAGAGATCTAGTTAATATGTGTGATGTACCATGGAAAATAAAACTTTAAAACATTGACTTTGATGTATTTACTTCACATACTTCAAAGCTGCGAGTCCACATGCAACTGAGCCCCACCTTGGTTGGAGCTGAGGTGGGAAAATTTTAGGAATAGTACCTCTACATGGCCTGAAATGACACTTTTATAAATTCATCATCATCACATCACCATTATATAGTCAAATGAAGCGCCAACAAATTTCCGATGATCTTTTATCAGAGATTTTCGGAACACATAGATCTAGATAACCCAAGACAACTGGCCTAACATAGCTTACTAAGCTTTGACTACAATCTTCAATCTATTAACACTAAGCTAACCCTCTATGGGGACACCGAACCCCGAGACCATCCCAAATTTTCAGGTCCCAAAGGTGGTCTCGAATACGAGGGCAAACTGTAGGCCTGTCTACTATCATTATCACCATCATTTTCGTCATCATAATTATTATTATTATTACTATAGTAGTATTATCACAAAACTTTATCAAATATCATTATCACCATCGTCATCATCATTATTATTACTAAACAAAACTTCATAAAAGCTTGCAAAATGCTACAAACAAAACTGAACCATGCATTATCACGTTTATGTATCTTAAAGACTCCTGGCCTGGGATTTATGGATTTAAGACGAAATTAAGCTGATTTTTATGTTAAGTAAGTTTGATAAATCCACACACTGAGCGGTAAAGCCGTTATTATAATTCCGAAAATGTTATTTTTTGCATTATCGTTTATATATAGTTTATTCTGATGTTTTTCTAGTAGAGCAGTGACCACAGGTCACAAACATATGGTATAGTAGTATAGAAGGAGTCAATTAGAAATTGTACAGCATATAAATCAGCACCAAACTTTTTTTTTTCAATTTGTAATCTCATAAAAGTAACACGTCGTCTTATCACATAGCTCAGGTCAGCAAAATGAGTTATAACAAACAATGTTCTATTTGTATATCTAATTTGCGTAAACAATTCACGGTTAGGCCATGTGTTATAATTATAGTATTATAATTACGTGTGCTGATGCATATTTACATATTTTAAGTACTGTATACATTTTAAGCGATTCCAGGATAGAATTTGCTTAGTATTGGTTAGCAAAATCAAGTTTTAAAATACTAACACTGTGTACAAAGAGGGGAGTCGCTTTTTTTTTTTTTTAAATAAATGAATAAATGAAATAAATAAATAAATAGAAATATTACCGCATTATTACAGATGGGCGACTCCGAGGTTTTTAAAGGGCAGGTTTTAATTTATATTAATTATATACAATTAAATAATAATAATTATTATTAGAATGATAATCATAGTAATAATAATTATTATTATAAATATATACAGTAATAATAGGGCCTATTTTCAGTTTTTATATCATCATTATGATTCAAACACCAGCGAAAATTAAGGGTAATGTTCACACATTTTGATCAGAGGAAATCTATGTCAGACCCAGTTAGCTTCTTAATTAGACAATGCCAATTAGCGCGTTAATGACGTATGGTAATAGCGTGGTTGCTATAGAAACAACAATATTATTTACGTTAGTGGGTTCATCCAGTAATTTGAAGTAATTATTTCCATTAGAGACGTCGATCCTCACTGAATTGACTGTTTTTTAAACAGGGACGCCGATAATTGCACAACTTTTTTTCTTCGTTTCACAAACATCAGTAATTACCGTATTGTTTATTACGGTACAACTTGGCACGATTCGGGGAAACTCTATTCTGGTTTAAATATATTCTACCGGTAATTTCGTTTCCTGTAGAAAACAAAATAACAGTTATAACGTTACATTTATGCATTGCACATTATGATGATGATAATTGTGATGATCGTGATGATGATGAAGCTGATGATAACTGGAGCGAATCTACCCATGTAAAACGTATCATAAACATGCGCTTTGATTTGATTTGGGTTATTTATTTGATAACAAGGAAAAAATGTAAACCCATTAGAAAATTTGTGGGACTGTCCCAACTGTTCCAATAACTGCTACGGCATTGGATAGGCCCCTCAATGTTAAACATCAATACGAGATCTCGGATAAGATAATTTAAAATAGATCATAATCCTGATCTTGGAACATAAAAATGTTTATATTGTGTTGCTGTAATGCCTTAAGCGTTGGTTGTCTATATCATATACTTCTATATTCTAATGACATCACCTTGTTGTACGGTGTTCCTTGTTAGTGAGAGTTTATAATTGCCGTACCAGACCTGTATTTATAGCTTGATATGAATAGTTTGAGATTGTTTTCATATTTGTATGGTTTCTCAACATAATACATTTCGAAAGAGCTCAAGCTACTACGCGATATCCAACAATTCCCATTATCTTGCTCGACTCAGTTGTCGTGTTCAATTACATTAATTTGTATTGGAACGAAGACTCATACAATGGTCAATGAAATCAAGTCGCTGTATCGACGACAATGGAATACATTCACTTTACATTACTCTTCAGAAAATGTCAAACGAACTGAAAACCACAATTCTAATGAAGTACTTTGTTGTCTAGAGATTTTGAGTCTATAAATAGAAAAATTAAAAACAGAGATTGATAGAAATTGGACTAATGTATTACACTCTACTCAGAACTGTAGGCCTATTAGGCCTATTATCAACGTCTACTGAGATTTGTATCATCGCCTAATATTTTGTATAGTTTTATTATTTATAATAGAAATGATGAATTGGTCTACCTGACCTGTTATCGTACACCGCAGAATGCTCAGTGCGTTCCCAAATACGTGCGAAAAAAATCTCGCAAGTGATTCGGGCGAGATTTTTTTCGCAAGTTTGGCAACGTACTGAGCTCTCAGTACGGTATGACAACTCGTCAGGTATGCCTAAGGTTCATTCCTATTACTATATCTCCTGACGTAAGCACCATCGGAATAGTTTATTTTTATTATTTGTCCTAGTCGGAACATACGGAATAACTGCTAGCACCTCGTACTGACATTCCGTCTTTGCTGTAGACAGTGGTGACGCCAGCGGGGGTTCCATTCTCCCCCCCCCCCCTCCACTCCGTCGGACAGGCCTGGAACCGCCTGTCGTCCGACGCACGTCTAGATCGTCGGATCAAAAAATTAAAAAAAATATATATAATTTGCCTATAACGTTATTTTGACTGCCAACCCCTAATGTTGTGGTCTAAAAGGCACATTTTGGACCATTCTAAGTCATAAAAACTCTGCCCGTGAACCTTACAAGTGAGGTTTATTCCGGGCCGTCGACCGAGGCTTCGTCGGCCCCCTTGGCTCGGACCCCTCCGTCGGACATGTAGGACTCCTTGTCGGCAAATTTCTGGCGTCACCGCTGCCTGTGAGTAATCGTGCCTATATAGGCCACAGTCAGCGATGTGATTAATGTAACACTCAAGTCTCCATTGACAGTAGGCCTATATGGAGTACACCTTTTCCCTTTTCCCCACCTTAATTTTTACATATCTTACACCTATTAACCGTTCCCAAGTTTTTCATCAAATACCCCTTCAGTGTCTTTAAAAATGCAGTTGTACAACATAATATAAACCAAAAAATTCCTCTGGCGCCTGTCTATCGATTAAAAGCCCCCAAATTACTACTTTTCAGGAGCTTCTTCTGTTTTTCCTATAGACCTATCCCAAATTAGGCCCTTGGCCCCAGGCCGAAACACGCTCACGTCCCCTCCCCGTTATGAAAGTTCCTTCACCCTGGTCCTGGTTAGGAAAATCCTGGCACCGCCGCAGAAGATATACTAAATATTGAAGATGTAATTGTCACGTGTAATATACCAACAAGAAAGTATAATACATACTCCAAGTATTGAAATACACGCCATCGTGTTGGGATTCAATATTTCGACATTAATTATGTCATCATCAGGAATGATGATGACATTCCTGATGATCATTCCTGATGATGACATAATTAATGTCGAAATATTGAATCCCAACACGATGGCGTGTATTTCAATACTTGGAGTATGTATTATACTTTCTTATCTGAGATTAATCAGTGGACCTTTCGGTTTTTGGAAAATATACCAACAAAGTACAGTATAAAAATCGTTTTGAAATTCACTCGTTTGAAGTAACATACTTGAACATAGAAATTATTGTAGGCCTATTGCAAAATGTTTACCCATGATTTTATACCAAAAAAAGGTGTTTTTATTATTTTTTTCATAATTTTTCAGGGTTTCAGGGTTCACGTGTTTTTTAAATTAAATAATTTCTATACTTAAGTTAATAATTTGTTATTTAGGCCTACAGCAAAAAAAAAAAAAAAAAAAAAAAAAAAAAAACAAAGGTCATTCTTTTTTGAGATTTTTTTTCTTTTCATATTCATGGGACAGTGCATCTAAATTATAATACCAAGCATCTGTATCGTGTCGTTGTCGTAATCGTGTACAGTGTAAACGTAGCTTTAATGCGTGTTTAATGAATCTTCGCTTTCATATTAAGCCAAGACTCTGAAATGTATCATAACAATATATATTATCATGCAATGTACTTAATAACCATAATAGGTAGTTTTCGTCGCACGAGGTTAACCTTAACTTTAACGTTAGTAGGCCTACCCAACATGATGCGCAACCCGTAACTAACGTACGTCGTGCACGTAAAATCCTGAAATTAACGTACTCCGCAACGCAAGATGAATAAATTTAACGTCATCCGTTAACGTTAAGGTTAACGTCGTGCGGCGAATCCAGAGGGGATTCAAGCGAACCCACCTCTGTGAAAAAACGTAACAAAATACAGCTGGGTCCTGGCTTACAAAAGGCATGCTAACCTACCTAGGCATAGGTTGGAAGATCAACTAGTTTTCAATTAAATAAAAAATACACACTGATTTTGATTCGCCGTCGTAATAATTTATGTAAAGTGCGTTCTTCAGGCCTATCGGTTCATCGATCCATGGAAGACTACATATCTAACTACTCAATGGTGTTGGAATATAATAATATATTGCCTGTCTTTGATTTTTTCTCCTCTATGATAGGCCTAAAGAATGAGATAAAAGGGGTAAAACCTTGAATTTTTAAGAACTTAAGGTCATTAAAAGACTCCTCAGAAGTCGGGAAAGCTCATTTCCGGCCGTCTAGGAATGAAAATTTTCCCGGGGAAGGACCCCCTTCTCATTTTGGGGTTTTTTGGAAACATTTTCAACCCCCCTCTTTTAAATCTTGGATCCACCCCTGCCTATTATGTTATATAGCGCTTAATGCCAACAAGGCCTCTATGCACTTCACATTACTATCCCCAGTCATTGGATCAAGCACATGGGAACACATACGCAGTTCCCTGAGAAAGATTTCATAATGTTGCAGAATAATCAGCGCATTTTGTGTTTGAACCTACCAGGTACCCACTTGTACTCCTGGGTGAAGAGAGACAACCATAGGTAAAGTGACCTGCCTAAGGACACAAGCGAAATGCACAACGAGGGATTGAACCTCAGACCTTAAGGTTGAGAGCAGAACCACAACTGCTTCGGCACTCCTACAGTACTTGTAACTATTACTTTTGATATTCAGAACAATAATAAAAATAATATTAAAATTCACATACTACAAAATACTGTAACATATTCAAGTGTAACCATGGTACTTTTCAGATTAAATTTTTATTCAAAAATATCAGCAGGCTAAGCTTCAAGCTATATTGCGACCATAAACACATCATAAATATAAATAAAACTACAACATCAAAAGATTGTACAGGCAACAAAATAATTTATGATGATTAAAAGCTTTGAAGATAATAATGATCATCGATGACTGATGTATGATGATGTTGATGATATCGTTGTTTATGATGATGATGATACAGGCTACGTTCACACACGACAGCACGGTTAGCAGGATCCAGATCACAAACATACGTGCTCACCCGCACATTTATACAAGAAAATTCCCGATCCAGATACCAAGAAGATGTTGATCAAATCACTGGCCAATAGGAAAGTGCTCCTGATCCAGATACTAGGGCTCTCGTGTGAATGTACCTGACAAATAATTATGATGTTTCAGTTGTTAATGATGATTATGGCACAGCTGATACTTATGATTTCAATACATGAAAATTACGAAAATTCTTTTGACAATATTGATTGAAAATGATTATGGTCAATTAATACACTACTGATGATTATTATGAAGGGGGTGTTAATTATAATAGTTATTAATTATAAAAAAAGATGATGCTGTTTATGGTCAGACCTCTTAAAATGTAGTGCTACCCACATCTGTATAACTGTACAACAATCCTTAAATACAAATATTGTTTTTGTTTTTTCAAAAAATATATACTCTCAAAATGCAATCTATCCTAATTTATATTAACAAAAAACACATATAGAAAAATAACTCACTAAATTATATCAAAAAATAATATATAAATTATATTGTTTGGTATTTTTGTACACAAGTAAATAGGAACAATCTGTTGTTTACCACATAGTAAAACATTTACTGCACAGAAAAGTCAGGCAAAATGGAGATTGATACAACACAGTTACACATAATTATTAAAGGTACAGGACCACTGTCTACTAAAATCTGCAAAACCCTAAAAATCAAGACATGGAATTGCTTATTTCAAAATGATCTTCATAAATTTGTTGCTCACATCACAAACTAACACAATCAAAGTAGACTGTGTTAGATCACGAAGACAAAAAAAGGGTTCCAAAACAAGCATATATTGGTTATCAAGCAAATTTTGTATTCTTTACCAAGCAAAAAAGCCTGTAACGACAACAGCGCCTATTTTAATGCACTATTTTGTTTTCACAAACTAACACAATTATAACATAACATAATTGTGGTAGTTTGTGATATGAGCGATAAATTAACAACTAATGAAAACTGATACTGATTTCATTGATTGCAAACTTTTACATTACAAAAATTCTTACACCAGCCAATTAGAGGTTTTAGGCATTACTCAAGTACCAGTTAATTGGCAAAAATTGAAAGCTCAGAAATAATACATAAGTATAAGAGGAAAATAATTTAAACATTTAATTTTATATTCCAGGTATATATATTAACACAACACAGTTATTTTTAACAAGTTTTGATACTTTTGATAAATACATAAAAATATATGAATAAAATATACTGAATTAATTGAATGTCTTAATATACTGTATAACTGTGATTGCGATTTTAAATTCTGAAATACAATTTTACTGTACATATTTGGTATCGTACCATTCTTGTTGACTTATGAAGAGTAGTGTGTTCGACACCTACTGTAGTAAGGTCGGGTCAAGAGACTGTCTACCAGTTGCACTTGGAGGGCTGGTCATGTTGTCAACTGAGGAACAACATCCAGAGACACCCAAAAACTTAATTTTACTTTGTGGTCTCTCGAAAAGACAAATTTTACCAGATGGGACGCCTTAAAAATACCAATTTTACCCTACAGACTCCCAAAAACTTAAAAGACCCATTTTAGCATACACATCTGCCAAAAAGACAGTTACAGTTTTTACTGTACAAACTCCCGAAAGAACAACTTTTTACAATGCAGACCCCAGAAGAACCAAATTGAAGAAGCATGTTAGAAAAAAATTAGCATATTTAAATTGAAATAACTGTACATTCTTAATTTAAATATATTCAAATGGGCACTGCCTTCAAAACTACTCCTAATTAATAACAGTCTTACAGCAAATGCAATTACGATAATATTCACTAATTAATTTCAGAATACCAATGTATAATTATGATTCATCAATTCAAACACACAAAAACTGGTCTAATACATATAATACTGTACTAATGTAACCGTAATAAATATTTAATAATATACAACAATAACAAGGATTAAGCCTTTACAAAAAACACTACAAATCCATTTAATGCAATTTGATACCTTTAAAGTAATTTACTTTTAAAAAAGAAGTAAACAATAATAAAAAATAATAATTAATAAAAAAAATAAAGGTTAAATACAAATTACTAGTTTCTCTTGTCCCCTTGCGTATCCATTTTTTCGTCCTCACCAATTTCATTCTCCTTTTTTCAAAATATTAGGACGAGAAACTACTTCTTTTTTAACTTGGTAAAATACTGTACATGCTGAGGTGTAAGTAGCAGTGAGAACTGTTTAAAAGCTGCTGTATAATTATATAAAATAAATTTTGAAACCATCGATTACAGTACAGTTTTCAACAATACAGTTTTCCCTGTAATTAAAGTCCCCTCCAATAAGAGACCACCTTTAATTATTATTAAAGACCACTTTTTTGTGGTCCCATATTAACAAATGTCTCTTATCTTTATTATTCTAATAGACCAAGCCAATTTACGACCATGGAAACCTCCCGTCCCAAAAGTGGTCTTTGAATGGAGGGAGACCTGTATACAGTACTATTTTTCAATGAACAATACAAGAACATTTTTGGATATAAAAAGTCTAATCATTAATTTACATAAGTTTTATAAGTTTATAAAATACATGGGACATCAGAAGGAGTTGAGAATAAGTATTTTGTTTATACAAACATTTAGACGAATCAGAAGTAAGCTTTGAAGTAGCAGTTCACTTGTTGTAAGTTTCTTCAAAGTTACTATAGATGATTTTAGTATGCTACAGTTCTTCCGCATACACAAAGAATGCAATTGTAAGGTATAATATGCACTAAGAGTATGGCCCTGTAAATACAACTTTATAATGACCTCAATTTTTTTCAAAAGATAACTACCTACCAATGAGTACCAAATTAATATTTCCTGTGATGTGTTCACAGACACAATTTTTTCATAATTGTTTAAGAATTTGCATAATAAATTCTATTGTAACTCTTAACTAGATTTGAAGTAAAGAGAACATTCTGCCCCAGGTAAGCATCGTGTGGACACTCATCAAAAGTAACAGGCATGTAAAATTTTACATTTGTCATAACTTTATTTTAGGCGGAAGGCGATCTGAACATAGCTTATTAGCATTTAAATGGCAAATGATATAGCAAATTACACAGGAAACATGTCAATATAATGCACCATTGTTGTAAAAATGAATACTGTATGGGGAACAACATAACCTACTGTATGGGGAAAATGCCACCAGAGGCTGTTGTATGGGGAAATAACGTCACCTATGATAAACAACGTCACCTGGGAACAACCTCACCCAGGGGAATAATATAACCTACTGGGAACAACAACACTACAGTATGGGGAACCAGGTCACCTATGGGGACTAATACTAATTTATTTAGACACCAGTTCCAAAATATATTTTAATATCTCCATGCTAAAACTATCCTTCTAGTAAAGTCAGTAATGTTTGATAATAAAAATATTAATACACAAATAATAGTATTTACTATCACTGTCAGTAACAATTAATAGCTCTTGATAGCATAGTTAGATTATAATCAGTGCACTACAGCAGATTAAAAATGCTAATCTATCAAAGTATAAAATTGCCAAATTCAAATGAGGTAAGCAAAGGCACACTTGAATTGATAAGATCCGCTTCATTGTAGATTTTCACATAGCCTAACTCAGCCATCACATCACTACACAAATGCTGTACATGTAGAACCTCCTCTAATGAGAGTGAAGAACGCCAACTTGTAGCGGTATACGAAGAATTTCTTGACGTACTAAAAAGTGTTGGCTTTTTGCTAATCTGGGAATTTGTGTTACTAACAAGCCATTCTTTGACATTAGTAGGTAATGGTAAACCAATAAATTTATATATCTTTTCAGTCATTTCAAGAGGGTTTACTGAGAAGTCCTCATAGCGAAGAATCTTATAACGCCCTTCTAACCATTTTGGTCGCTTGATTGCATAGGATAACGTATTTCGCATCCATTGACAAAGTTGTGGAATTGTGTTCATCCTGCGGGGATTATTTTCTATTAGTAAACCCATTTTACCTAATGTGGGCAGAGATCCATTCAGTCGGAGAGCTTTTTTCCCATAATAGGACCTTCGTGAATTTGCAGTGCCTCTTGGATCACGCACCAGATGAATTATTTTAACATTTGTATGTTCCTCTTCGACTAAAGATCTCAATACTTCGATATCAGATCGTATAAATTTCATAGCGATATTCCCTCCAACTTTTGCACACGCTTTACTAAAAGAATCCGGTTCTGCTTTTTTGCACGCCGAGGACTGTTTACAAATAGGTGAAACGTCCTTACTCTTGGATCTTGCAAGTGGCCACATTGCTGTTCCATGAATAAATGATGATGGAAAAACACACTTACTGAGATCATGCAAAAGTTTAAGTGTTTCTGCTTTAAATGATGTCCACTCATTCAGCAATCCTTTACGCTTCTGCACGTCTATCCAATGAAGCGGTTCAAAAAGGTAAAATAAATTTCTGTTCTGATTCAAAATTTCGCCAATAAAAGTCGAACCAGTTCTCATTCTACCTACAAGCATTACTTTGACAGCCTTTGATTGCCGGGCAAAAGCAGACGAGAGAACTTTCTTGAACTCTTCACCGCTGGCCACATTCTTCCTTGATGTGGAGAATGTGTTACGATTAGAATACAAACGTTTTGGGTTCTTTGTGATCTCTTGAGGGATGAGATCAACATTGGTGTACATGAGCAGGATAAAAAGAATGGATCCTATCAATAACACAAGCAGTCCAGCTAGCCGCTTCATATTGCTCAACATTGGGTCAATGCGCTACATCAGCTTATTTCAAGCATAGCCGAAGTGGTATCTACAGAAAGCGAAAAGGGAAGAATTTCAGAACTGACATAATGATCAATATAATACATGATGATATAATCAACATTATGCTCAGGATTTATCACTGCTGGTTTTCAGTGAACATCCTTTAAAGCTTTTCTCCATGGTCATAAAAACAACACCAATATTTCATGGTTCAAATTGGGAAATCAGTTTATGTCCAAAAGGTCTGCAAATTTTAAGCTAATTATTATAATATTTATAATATTATAATCATTATATTAATATGTAGTCTGTATTCCAAAAACTGTGCAATTTCATGTGCAACAATAGGTAGTTTTCGCCACACGACGTTAACCTTAACAGATGACATCATAATTTATTCATCTTGCATTGCGGAGTATGTTAATTTCAGGATTTTAGGTGCTCGACGTACGTTATTTACTGGTTTGCGCATTACAACTTTACAAAAGGGGCAAAGTTATCGCATTGCTTGTTGGGTACTAACGTTAAAGTTGACATCGTGCGGCGAGAACTACCTAATACTCAAAAGAGTTTCTGCACAGTAAAGGAAGAATGATGAACTGCCACTTCACAAAAATATTCTGACTAAGTCAGTGGACTCCGGTCTTCCTTCACTGCATATGCAGACTGCAGAAAAAAATGCGAATGATGCGTTTGTGTGTAAAAGTATTACGCAAAATAGGTACAGTAGGCCTACATTTGCAGAGTTTTGATATAAAAAAAAATACAAAAACATTCTACCTGAAAAAGCAAGCAAATTTAACCATTTTTTACTTGATGCATGGTTGCACTTTAGTAAAAATGTTAAACATTTGTAATCGCATGACTATTTGAAAACAATTTTTGTTATTAACATTCATTTATTTTGGAAATATGTAATTATAATCTATTTTGAACTGAATAAATGACCATTGGTCAAGTAAAATAACGTATTATAAATTATTATAGCACCTTGACCCACAAGAATTTGCAGCATAAATGACGCCATTACTGTCTAACTACAAGCTTTCAGGAGCTGTGATATCCTTTTACAACAATAATAGCATCATTATACACTATGACAAAATGTACAATAAGAAAGAAACCCTTATATTTAAAGTAATTCTTCCACTAAGTGGGTTTATGAGACTGCAATATGGTTGAATTTATTCACCAGGAACAAAATCTGACAGGTGTATGGTGTATTACTTACAGATCATTTCTCCTTTATTAGAATTAGGCATTGGAGCATCAAAATACTGAATGAATTAGATTCGGTACCAACAGTAATTTGAGTCTCCTACTTTTTATAACCTTTTTAAAACAAATTCTTCATAATATATTGCTCAAAAAGTCTGCACAAAAAAAAAATTAAAAAAAATATAGAATTTACAGGTGTGTTAATACAGTAAATAACTAAACAAATGCTGCGGCACTCAATGCTTTGGAAGGCCTCAGTGCAGTGCTTATTTGAGAGAGGTAGATATTTAAGAATTGAGTTTATTACAATTTAGTGTTAGTTCCCATATTGTGAGTACATTTACTAAAGTTGCTAATTTTGTTGTATCAAGTGATGTTTTGACTATCAATCTGACTTTATCATATATCTTAATAAATTTTAATAACCTACACAATGTTATTACATACTGTACATCACATATAATTTATTCATAAACGATCCTACCTATTCAAATCAATTCTACTTATTCATAATAATAAATAGACATAGGGGCCTAGGCTAGGGGTGAAAAGACCATTGGGGTGACTAGTGTCAATCAATCAAAATCACATAATTAATGGATAAAAAGGGAAAAGACAATAAAATAACATTGAACGTAAGTATTTTCCATTAATTTAGGATTGAACATACAAGAAAATTGTTTAGTCGGTAAAATAACCTTGGCTAACCACTAACTTTGTGCAAGGGATTTTAAATAAAATTATAAATTTTGGTCTCAATTTTAAATTTTAAGTTTGTGTTATTTCCCATATGCCTTAACTGCTCCAAATGTGTGGTACTGTTTAGGATATTTGCCAGTATTGAATTCCAGCTTATCTCAAAAATAAAAAAATAGTAAGAAAAAAAATAGAATAAAATGCAAACATCAACAGAAAAGTATGAAAAGAAACAAAAAACAACAGTTGGTTTGGTACTTGTGTTAATGAATGCTACTGACTGGCTTCCTTGCTTCCTCTAACAAGTCATAATGAAACTCAGTACGTCAGATCGGACATTTGCCTAGCCACTTAAAATAACAGATTGAAATTGCTCAATTACTTACTTATTGTAAATGTGTGCTGGCCTAGATGTAGGCCTAGGCCAGCCTCCCCAAACAGGATAGACAGTTTCAACATGATATTAGTAGTAGTAGGCCAAGCAGGTATATAGGCCCTCTCTACTCTAGCTAGTACTACTATAACTAGTCTACCTCTACTTTACCTACCTCCTTGTAGGCGAACACAATATGGTAACATTGTAAATTATTATTTTCAAGAAAAAAAGGATAAGAAATACTTACTTTAGGCTTATTTATACTTGTTCCATCCAGTTGCTTTACAGTTAATACGTTCTTTTTAAGGGAAGGAATTACCACCAGCAATATAACCGAGAATAAAGAAATCTGAACCATCTAGCAGTGTAACCTTTGACCTCAAATAAATAATAAATTGAGTTCGTTTGGCTTATCTATTTTTCATCAGTTACGCATTTTGATTTCCTGCTGTTGACGCGATGTATGGGGCTAGGCTTAAAATAAGGCCCCGAGAAAATAGATGAATTATAATAAATAATTTAAATAATTATATAATAGGCCTATCTATATGATTCATATAGCGGCTCATGAAGCTTCTCTAACAGGCAAAAACCCACATCAAACTTTTTAAAAATTAGAGACGAAATATAAAGGTATCTGCCTGACAAAACATACGGAAGAAAGCTTCAATTCAATTGAAGATTTGAAAAAAATTGTACGTCTAATATATCCGAAAGACGGTGCGCTATCGTAACTTGCATGTCAGCCCTTCAGCTGAAACACAAGGAGGGCAGCGATGCAATACAACCGGGGACCTAGCTCACACACAGTTCAGCTGCTCTCTCGATCGCACCCATTGTTAAAAAAAATAATTGTTGTATTGTATTGTTGATATATTATTGTTATCATTGAAAATAGTACAGGTAAGATTTTAAAAGTATGAGAGTGCACCGGGCAACTTGAGGTCCATATCCTAAAAATGTTCTCACCTCAGCCCTAATCATCGCCAAATCCTGCATCCGCCTTTAAGACCGTACTTACATAGACCATGGAGTTTATATGCATAGACCGTGTCCAAAATCATTGAACAATACTCGACGTGTACAAAATTGGATTGAACATATACATATAAACTGTCTAAAATAAAGTGGAAGCGTAAATTATGTAGCTCGCATGGACTCTAACTGGGAAAGTAAACAGTATGAACGCCATCGGAAACAAAAGAAAGAGAGGAACAAGACCCGTAGGCAGGATTTTCGACGAGGTGCGTTTCGCGATAATTAGGAACGATTTTAGTGAAATAATAGGTTTTAAAAAGTGGACTTTCTGAAATTTGGTGGTCCAAGGGCAGAGGCCTGGAGGGGGTTTGTGAGAAAAGCGACAAAGTAGCATTTTGAGGGTCTTACATAATAGATTTCTCAAACATATAATTCATGAATATTTCATTAAAATTTTCATTAATTTGGGTGTTTTTGGGACCTGGAAAAGTAACGTTATTATGTCCTGTACATCTGCAGGCCTATAGATAACATTCTTCATATTATATAGATCAATCTCCAATCAATTTCTAACAAATTTCGTACCACATTATTAAAAATCAACGGTTAAATAAGCTGGCAAATATAATGCAATGCATGCTACTGTATAGCATTTTGTGATACAGGTTAGGAACGATTTTGTGAAATCATTGATATTAAAAAATGGACCTTTTGGAATTTGGGGGGTGGGGGGTGTGCGTCCGCAACCTCTGAAACCCCCCCCCCTCCCCCTGCATACGGGCCTGTGTTATGCGTCAGAATTAAAACTGCATTTGGGGCTTGGAGAAAAGCTCGACCCTGAATCAAAGCGTCTTAGAACTTATGGAGCCTCATATCAGCGGTGGCTCCAGAAATTTGCAGACAAGAGGTCCGACATATCCGACGGGGTGGCGGAGTCCAGTGGTTGACTAGAGCCACGGGCCGACCCGGAATACAAAAATCCCTGGTAGAGTTAGACCACAATATTAGGGTGAACATTGGAATTTGGTGGGGGGTGCGTCCGCACCCTCTGCATCCCCCCCCCCACCCTTGCCTACGGGCCTGGGAACTAACAGGAAATAAAGCGATCCTCCAGGAGAACTGGCAAATCTGGCACGAGTAGTCCAGAATGGAGTTTGAGAAGGTCATGCAAGGCCGCTGATGATGATACATTAATAAATTATAACGTGTTACATATATTTCGAAGGAATGAAATAATTTCATATGTTTTATATTTCCATATATAAAAATATTTGATTATTTTGGTAGAAAAATTATGACCTTGAACAAAGGAGCAGAACTAAAACAAATAAAATACTTTATTTTAACACCGCCTATTTGAATCACCATTGATGATTCAAGATTTAAGAAACGTTATTGTCTGTAACACATAATATGATATACACAGAAAATTGAAAAGAAATTGAAAATTGAATTAGGCCTACTCGGGCAAGATTTAAAGTTTGGAAGAAATTCACCTATGCACCACGTTCGCGTTCAATGCCAATTTTAGAGATTCAAAAGTGGTGAGAATATACAGATCAGGTCCATGGACAGATCAATATCTTTAAAAATAAAATGAACTTTATACCAATTCCAATGAATTGTTCAATCATAATTGTGATTAAACAGGTGTAACAATCGTATTTTGTGTTTTTGTATCACTGTGTGCTTTTTTTTATACTACTGCATAGTCCTTGGCTACTCAAATTCCCGATCAAATTAAACTCTATTGTGCGCATGCTCGTTCCAATAACCCATTTTGTTGAAAATTTCTTATCGAAGACATTGTAGATGGCGCGAACTTCCGAGAGACGGACTGTCGCAGTGAAATTTTGATTTTTTTTTTTTAAATACAAATGGCCCAATAGTTTTGGATGTTTGTGTGTGTTCATAGGTAAATCAGATTTTATTTTTGAATTTTATTTTATTTTTGAATTTGATGACATTCCTAGCCTAGCCTGTGCGATAGAATTATTAGCCTATCTATACGGACAGTGTACACCCAGATGTACATTCCCTCATGCTGCTGCTGCTCCGCTTCACAAAGTTTAGCCTAGGCCTACATTTTAGCAGGGAGTTGTTAATTAACAACTCCCTGATTTTAGTTAGGCCAGGGCAGGAGTTTTTCTCTATCACAACTCACTGGTTAGGCCTAGCTAGACTGTATTAGGCCTGGCGGCCTACATAAGCACACGGACTAGGGGGGCCTAGGCCAAGTCCAACCATGCTACTTAAGCCTATTGTTAGGCCATCATCCGACATCATCATACCACTGCAGGTAAGAATAAGATTCCTGGGCTGGGTGTTTACATGGTAACAGGTCAAAACGCAATACCGAAGTCGATTCCAAAATTTAAAGATCGTTCGACTTGGGCCTAGAAAAATTTGACTTAGAGATGGTTAATTAATTAATTAATAGAAAACACAATTTGGCGTATAAAATAAGATTGACGTATAAACTTAAAACTAAGATTGACGTAGAAATTATTCAAGTTATGGCGAAGTTGACTTTAGGCCTAGGCCCTAGGCAAGTTTAACTGTAAACCAAAACAGCAATAAACAAAGAGGCAACAGACCAAAACGGCAATGACAGTACCAAAAATGGCAAGCGATCACTTTAGTCAGCGAGCCTAAGCCCCCTAGAAGGCTCTCAAAATTCTTCATATTTTTAGTCTGAATGGAAATTCAAATAAAACTTCTTGTACAGTGCGAGTGCAAGCAATCATTGAAAAGAAAATGTTGAGATTTAAAGTATAATGGAGTTTAATAGATTTAACAATGTCACATTAATGAATTGAAAAAGTAGATCAATTCAAATAATCTTGGTATTGTTTTTGACAGTCATTTGAATTGAAAGAATCATATTGAGGAGAGGATCTATCTTCAAAAATCTCGAAACGTTGTGGTGCCGTGTTAAAAAAGTTTATTTACCAAATTCTGCTGTCAAAAAGCTTGGTGAGGCGCTATTATAATACCTCATTTTGATTATTGTAGTCAAATTTGGTCAAACTGTAATAACACACTTAAGTCAAAAGTATGCATATGCAGCAAAATTGATTTGCAAGAATTTTATTATCAGCCGATATTAGAACTCCAGTGGATGATATGATGATTACGTCTTCATTGGCTTAAACTAAATGGTCGATTGACAAACCAGATTTTACTTACAGTGTTTAAATTTTAAAAAAGGTAATGTCCCTGAATATCTATCTTCTAAATTCACCGCCACCCACTCTGTTCATTCTTACCCTACTAGGAATCAAATATCAAATACTCTCGTTGTTCCACATGCAAATTCAAACAGTGGTGAGCGTACATTTCATACCAGAGCTGCTCATCTTTGGAACAATCTTTCTCACAACATTCGTACAATTTTGATTTTCTTTCTGTTAAAAAAAGAGGCCTTTATCTGTATTCTGTAATACTGTACCTTTCCTTTTGTTTAAATTAACTTGTGTTTTTTATTTTGGTTTGGTAGTTTTCATTTGGCTTCCTTAATTTAAGGTTTAGGTTTAAATATTTTTTATCATTGTTTTTGATTTACATTTAGTTTCTTTTGAATATTAGGATTGTAAACATTTTTTGTTATATTTACTGTATGTACCAGTTCTAGTCACTGAATGGATACCCCTGGTTAAAGGAAGCTTTAAAAAATAATAATAAATAAAAATAATCCGCCATGCAAAAAATTGGCCTAGAAATATGTTCGTCAGCACATATTAGAAAAAATAAGGGACGATTTCTGCGCAGATTTTGCTGAAATTAGGTTTTGATAAAATCCTAAAATATAGCCCAATGCAATTATGCAGCCATTACGATTCCATGCACCTATTTTCCTAGCAAATTTCTGTGCAAATTTGAGCTAATTTTTTAGACATCCTTTGCGCAATTAAAGAACTTTGCAGTATGGAGTAGTTAGGGCCTAGGCCTATATTTTAGGTTCCAGGGAGCCCGTAGTACAATTGACAAAGTGCATAGTTTGTCTCACTTGAATGGGAACAAATACAATAATAAGTTTGTTTCTACATTTGCAATAGGTGCTGTATATTGATATTTAGTAGCAGCAAGTTATCATAAAACTATGGATGCGTTTTTGAAGACAAAGAGTGGATTGCCGTTCCAAAGACCAAAAAAGAAAGATGGAGAGGGGAGTAGTGGGAAAAAGAAAAACCCGGCACTGTAGGCTACAATTGTCATTTTTTATATTAATGTAAAGCGTGCCACAGGTGATTCATACAGCGATGCCATATGAAAGGGATCCATACAGCGATGCCGGATGAAGGGGATCCATACAGTGGTGTCGGATAAAGGGATCCATACAGCGATGCCGGATGAAGGGGATCCATACAGTGGTGTCGGATAAAGGGATCCATACAGTGATGCCGTATGAAAGGGATCCATACGGCGATGCCGGATGAAGGGGATCCATACAGTGGTGTCGGATAAAGGGATCCATACAGTGATGCCGGATGAAAGGGATCCATACAGTGATGCCAGATGAAAGGGATCCATACAGCGATGCCATATGAAAGGGATCCATACAGTGATGTCTGATGATGGTGATCCATACAGTGGTGATGGATGATCTTTTTAACGATGCCTGATCCATGTAGTGGTGCCAGATAAGGGTGTTCCATTACCGATGGTAGATAATAAGATATAATTTGTTAACAAGCAAGCAAGATTAAAATAAACGACCTACTATACACAATGAGGCATACCAGCACATTTTGATCTGTTATGTTATGTTTTGATCAGTCTGTTATGATCTGCTTGCAACGCTTTTTTCATCCCAATGCAGACGATGGTAAATTTATAATTATATTTCAGTTTGATATTTCAATATTCTTTTACAGCCGCCCTAAAACAGTTGATGAAGTTGCTTTCCAGGATGAAGTTGTAGCCGTCTTGAAGAAATCTCTAGAGGGCGCTGATGTAAGATGATTTTCTTTTATCTTTTTCTGGTAATAATAGATGGACAAATTTAACATAAACATACATGTTGAATTTCAGGTTGGCAATGTGTTGTTCATTTATATTTTAAAGTTTCAATTAATTCAACATCTAGGTCTTTATGTTTAGTGTACAATAGTTTGATTTGTGTAGTATAATACTATACATTCTATAAATTTTATTAATATCTATAGGGGAGTTGTTTATATGGGTTTATACCCGCTCGGCAACCCTTGCTAGTTTTGTGATGTTTGTTTCATTTACTTTATTGGATTGTGTATGTCATCCATGTTGCAAGTAAAATAGATTTGATTTGTTATCTTCTATAGTGGAATGGTAGGACTAGCTGTCTCTAGTTGTTATTGAAAAAAACATAATGTTATCTTTATGTGTAATTTATAGTATAAAAATATATAACTCTGAGCAATATCTTCCTAGTTATTTTTTATTTTTGTCCCATGATCCATCATCTAACAATATGTAAATTAAAACTAATTTACATGTTTTTTAGATTCAGAAAGTAACTGAAGTAATCATAAATCGTTTTTGTTTTAACTACTGTTGCGTTTGTTTTTGCCAGCTGCCTAACCTTCTGTTCTACGGCCCACCTGGTACAGGAAAAACATCAACAATTCTAGCCATTGCAAGAGAACTTTTTAGGTAAGAATTAAACATTGTTAATTCTGCTGTGCCCCTGAACAAGGCACGATAATAGTAATATTTTAAGTTTTTAAACATTTTCATGGATTTATGTGGTGTAAACAAACAAAAGTATAACCCACGAAGGTCTTAAGAAGACTTTTTTTCCAGTGGGGTCCATCTGGGTTCTGCGTTCTTTAACATGCACATGGACCATAATGCACATGGAACCAATGGCTTAAAAGACTCGTCCGAATGACGGTGTGGTATCGTAACTTGAATTTCAGCCCTCCAGCTGAAACACAAGGAGAGCAGAGATGCACAGTTAAGTGGACACACAGTGGCTGCTACCAGTTTGGCTGCCTGAGCTAAGCTGCTCATGACCTCTATGCACTAATCACATTAATGGACCATACCGTAACATTGCTGCAGTAATTAGTGCCTTGGTGTTTAAACCTACAGTGTACCCACTTATAATTCTGGGTGTTGGTAAAGTGCCTTGTGAAATTCAGAGCGAAGATTTGAACCTCCAACCTAAAGGCAGACCTCCCAGTTTTTCCCAGAAAATATAAAATTTTCATTGTGAATATTAAAATGGCCCCCTAAGTGTATATATAAAAAAATTAAATTAAACATTTTTTTCTTTCAAATAGTATGTTACTTACAATTTAAACAACTCCATGTCATTTGCTTTACCACTCAAGTTCAACAAAACCTGAGTGACTTATTTTGCCTATTGTTTGCCACTTACAAAAAATGAACTACTTTTCAGTTAAATATTTGTAATGGTTTTAGTAAAGGTATGACTGAAGTTTAATTAACATAAGTATAGTTAATAAACCAAAAAATACCCAGAAATTTCACTTCAATAAACAACAAGTTATCCAGAAATTTCACTTCACCAACTTTGAACCTCTGTCAAGGTTGGAGCTCATATCTGAACTAGTGCTGTAACAACTCCCAACCATTTGTAGGTTAATATCTCCATATGTGGCAAAGACCAGCCAAACCAGTCACTTGTCACAAATCCTGTTTCAGAGATAATGGGTAAAACATGATGGAATCTATTGCACTAAACTAACCTTTATATATCTATACATCATATATCTATACATCATGCTATGTTATTATTTTCTCCATTTTCAATGTTAAAACAACAATTTTTAACAATTTGGTGATGGTTTCTGCCTGATACACGCCTGAAATCGTAAATTTTGAAGATGATTTCTCAAATACTGTTCTTTAAACAGCTGTTTGATTAAACTCTTGTAACTTCATAAAGAAATGTCCGATTTAAATGATTCTTTTACCATTTTATAGCTCTCTTTATTAATAACTAAAAATCAATTTTTGCAAGGAGTGACTTTTTTGGCTTGTCTTCCACATATTAAGGACCGCACTAGAAAAAGTTTTTTGACTATTAGAGGATAAATCATTATGTGAATAATTTTAAATAGTTTTCTTGCAGCTTACAATTTGAATTGAAGAAATAAAAAAACTACTATGTTTGATTTATTTTACAGTGCTGACATGTTCAGATCCAGGGTGCTTGAACTAAATGCATCGGATGAAAGAGGAATCGGCGTCGTTCGTGACAAGGTTAAAAACTTTGCACAGCAGACAGCCAACACCACAAAACCAGAGTAAGAAGATTGAATTTTATTGAGTCTTAAAAACTACAATTATTAAATATATATAATAAGTAACTATTATCTAATGATGATTTAAACTGGATGACTGTTTTGTTTTTCTTTTTACCTTTTAGTGGAACACCTTGTCCGCCATTTAAGATTATAATTCTAGATGAGGCAGATTCAATGACCAAACATGCACAGGTAATATCATAACATGGACCTTTCAGCTAAATTCCACGTCTTGGATATTGTTCCTAAGTTGTGGAATCTTAAAGAAAATTTGAATAACACATTCTGATTGGTCAGTTGTGAAATTTGATGTTCACTCCTGAAAGATCCATTCTAGATGAGGAAGGTGATAATTTATGGCGAGTTGGATGGCCGAGCAGTTAAGTCATGGGTGCTGCAACGTGCAGCTATAATATTGGTGCTGGTTTGAAGGGCATGCTTGCCTATACTATGGTTCTGGTGGTGAAACGAGTCTTCTCGGTTAAGGACTATAAACCGTAGGCCCAGTGTACATAATTTGGCTAGTGCGCTTTAAAGAAACCAGTACATATTTCAAGACGAATAGGAGGTGACCCCGGTGTACTGGTCCTTTCAGCCCCTGCTGTTTTACAGACGATAATAGCTCAGACACAGAGACACTTAGTGGAGAAGTGCATTACTATAAGAGCCAGTCCACACCTCGGGCGCTTTAAGACCCTTTCAGTGTACGATGAAGATATTTATAAGCATTTCTGTATTTGTTATGATTTTTTAATTTTGGGTGAAGTTCAACTTTGTACCATTGTGAGTTTCAAATGAATTTCTGTTATTTTTAATGGCCAACCAAGATATTATTTATCCGAACTAACAATTATTGGTACCACCTTCAGCCCAATATTATTGGATTTAGTTCATGTTAAGGCCCTATAATGAATGATCAGATCACTTGTGGGTTCCAGGATGTCTCAACAAATACTGGCTCTTGCCTGTGTATTCCCAAAAGTTTTTTTTACACCAGTTCTATTGGTTGCACCATATAATATGATTTTTAAGTTAATCCTGGCCTAAATAAACCTTTTTACTCACCTTTCAGGCTGCACTTAGACGAACAATGGAAACACAGAGTAAAACTACAAGGTTCTGTCTCATTTGCAATTACATTAGCAGGTATGTAAATAATTATTTCTTGTACTATTACTTGTTACTGAAAAAAAATAACATGTAATACAAGTATAACATGTGGCTTGTGCACTTGTTACAGAATGCAGCTTAATTTTTACTGTGGCATTGCATGTACCTTTACTATCTGCCTATCAGTATCAATTTTACTGACATAGATAGCTTTTTATTCACTCGAGTTGTGACAACAGTATATTTGTACTGAATGTACTGAGTATTCGGTACATTTCCACTTCAGGTAGGGCAAAATTACACCTATACATATTTCTCCTGACGCAAATCCAGTTATTGTCTATTATTCCATCACGACAATAACAATTACTAATCTCAAAGCATTTAGCACATGTCTTGTTTAACATCTAGCTTCATGAACGGGTATTGGTGGAATTGAATCATTTTAATTCTGGGGCATTATGTTCATAATCTATGACTAACAACAACTCCACTTTGTAATTAAATGTTAATCATAGCGCATTTTCTATCAATTGGTTTGTGGGATTAGTTGCAGGTAAATGAGTTTTTATTTAATTATTATTTACTTATTATTGTAATTTAAAGGATTTTTGTTTAAAACGATTAATTTTAATGTTCCACCTTGGCAGAATCATTGCACCCATCACGTCACGTTGTGCAAAATTCCGCTTCAAGCCTCTTGGAGAAAAACACCAGAAAGCAACGCTTACCAACATTGGACTAAAGGAAAATGTAAAGTGTAGTGAGCAGGTAAGGCTGTATATTCAATTCAGTGAAATTCTTTATTGCTGCAAGAGTTATCCTAAGCTTATATCTCATCTCACTTTATTCATATAAAAAACATCAATATAAAAATCGGTCACAAGTCGCGGCTCAAAAGTCAAATTGTATGTGAGCCTTACAATATCAGTAATAATTAGGACAATATATACAAAAAAATAACTAAAAATATAAAATCTAAGAATTGACAATGTATACAGTAATTAATTATGAATATAAAAATTGAGACAATATATACAGTAATTATTAATATCTGCCAAAACAAATACAATTACAAATTCTTATTTTACATGCCAAATTGTTGTTTTCTATGAATTAGCGATCTGTAAGTAAAATTAATAATAGCGTGTAGCAATTGTACTGTATGGAAACTGAGCTTAAGACCTTCCACTATAAATGAAACAACTATATCTAAAGCTGGGCAGGCTGGCCGACGAATTCAACTCCGCTTAATGTGAGCGTTAGGCAACGCTGTTAGCTGATGACCTTCTGCCGCAATGAGTGCCTGCCTTTAAATATAAGCCAATGATGGCCCAATACTAAAGGCCTCCCTTTAGCAGTGTGAACTATGCAGATCTATTCTATGTTGTGCTGTTAAACATAATTTTTTCCATTCATCCTAGCCTTTCCTTAAAACCCTGTACAGATTATCAAATTTTATTTGATGAAACATGCCTGAATATGGTCATGTGTGTATATAACATTTTTTGGTCCAAGGATATCTGATAATCTAGAAAGAGTGTAAGACCTTGCTGTTTGGTTTCCATAACTATTAGTATTTTAAAATATCTGCTTCAAATGTATTTCTCTTAACCTAATGGTTTGGGGTTTGTTTTCAAGGCATTTTCAGCAATCATCCAAGTGACAGAGGGCGATCTTCGAAAAGCAGTCACTCTATTTCAAAGTGCACATCGACTCAAAGGTGATGAAGGCATCACAGAGAGTGATATCCAAGAAATTGCAGGAGTAAGTTTATAGGTTGAAGCTCCTGGTTCTTAAATTGAAACTATTGTGTCACAACACAAAATGTGGATCACCAAAACTTTTCTGAGGGTTCTGAGAATTAAAGAGAACTTTAGATAGGGTTATGTTTATTTAAACATTTTTCCACAAATTCCAAGTTAACATCTCAGGCTCTCTTGGGGGTCAGGAAAATCCTCTCCCAAAAGTTAGCTTATAAAATAAGAGCATTGAGACATTTGTGTAATGTGTTCTACAAGCAGATTTATTATTAGAAGTGCATCAGTTGTAGCTTGGGCTCCCAACCTTGAGGTCAGGGGTTCAAAACTCTACTGTGCAAGTCGCATGTGTCCTTGGGCAAGAGACTTTATATACGTTTGTCTCTCTACTGGAGAGTATAAATGGGTACCTGGTAGGATGTTGTGGCATTGAATGTACTAGTTTCGTGCACTAAAGAAGTAGCAAACGAATAGGTATACTCCCCAAGGAGCAAAGCAGGTTGCACTCTGTGCTGGTTTGTCATTGTGTGTTATCCAGTGGCCAGGGGTACTATTCTCATCTTTGATCATTCAGTTTGGTATTGGCGCTATATAAATATTTGGGTAGTATTATTAAACGGAAATATATTCAGTTTAAGTAGTCCTCAAGGCTCAAATCAGTTAAATATTTATATATAATATTTTTGGCAACCCAGTGTGTTTCATCCACATGCTTGAGATAAACAGCTCAACTTGCAAAGTTTGTAACCAATAAATTGGTCAGAGTGCTCATATTTTATGGCTAGTGTATATGTATGTATGTAGTGAAAAAAATAACTCTGGCTTTATTCTGCCGTTTGTGTCAAGCATGTCTGCTGAGAGCTGTTTTTAGCTTAGAATGAGCTAACTTCTTGCGTGGTTTTTCCATTTCATAAATGTACTGTAATTCCACTATGTGTATTGTCATTGCACTTGCATTTAATAAGAAACGTCCACTGAATTGAAGAAAACGTCTTAACAAGTTTACGTACATTTGCATTTCAGTCAGTTCCTTCCTCTGTTGTATCAGAACTCATCAAGACCTGTCATTCTAACTCATTTGAGAAGCTGGATCAAGCAGTGACAGAAGTGCTTGCTGAGGGCTATGCAGCCAGCCAGATGATTTTACAAGTAAGTTGACTAGAAAATGCTTTCAGCTAGGCTTTGCTGTAAATAACATCCTAAGCTAAACTCAATAATTAATAGTGGTGGTGACAGGATTTGCCCAGCAGGGCTGCGATGCCCCCGGTGGGAAAGTCTTGGCAGGGGAGGGGGAATTTTCTTGACGAGAGTTTAAGTGGGTGTTGTCAGGAGTTGCTCACAACTCTTCAGGGGGTATAGCAATTTAGGGGTTGGAAAGGCTTATTTAATCCATCTTGACAATCTATAAAAAAAAAAAATCTATAAAATTTGTTCTCTCCCTGAGAATGAACAAACCAGCTTTCCATGGCGGCAGGCCTGGACCCTCAGCTCCCACTGGTGCTACACCCCTGTACAAAACAAACTACTGTATGTAAATATATTCTGTGTTATTTTATATAATTAAAATACGTTATATGTTTATTTTTAGATTCATGAAATAATAGTGAACCAGCCAGACTTGACAGACAACCAGAAGTCCAAGATATGCGAACGACTCGCAATTGTTGACAAGCGACTGATAGATGGGGCAGATGAGTACCTACAGATAATGGACCTACTCACAGTGATCATGAACCAGTACTGTACAGCATGAAGCTTCAGTCTCTGCTACAACAAATTTAGGCCATAAATGTATATTTGAATTAGGCAAGACTTCTTTCGCAAACCTCTTGTGCAACGATAATTATTATTTAAAATCAAATTATTGTTGGCCTGGTAGCTTCTGGTTTCATCATAAAATGGAAATTTTAGAGGGAAAAAAATCACCATAGTTAGGGCTAAGGTGAGCAAATTGTAAGGACATGCAGATGTTTTTAAGAAATGGCAATTTCATACTTCACAAATATTTTTCATTGTGTCTGTGAAATTAAATTATCAAAACTATTTTCACACTACTGTACTAACGCTTACACAGAAGTACACTAAACAAACTACTTACATGGGATTCTGTATAAATTGTTATTTTCTTTGTAATAAAAATTGAAAATAATGGAACAATGTATATTGAGTTTTCTGTTTGTATAATATGAATCCATACCACTGGAGCAATAGCCAGACATTTGTCAGTTAGGGGAATTTTTTTTAATGTCTGTTTTGGAAATTTTACAAGTTGATCATTTTAATCAATTATTGGAGTCAAGAAAAGAGCGTAAACGTCGCGGCCCTATTCTTACCAATCCTTTTACCACTATACACGAGAACTGTATCATTGATTTTTATAACCAAATCAACTACAGAATTGTATGTATGGACTCGATAAAAGAATCAAATATTTCCGAAATTTCAGACCAAATTTTGATATTTATGGACCATGTTCCATGTACAGTATATCGGCGGAAGAAGCAAATCATTTCATCGGGGAACACTGCTTTGAGTACCATTCCTAGGCATCTAGATGTGCCTTCTTCAAACATGGGAGAAGGGAGGGGGGGGGGCAGTGGTTTAAGCTGGATGTGGACTTTTGAGCAATCTGTCATTACCACTGGTTGACTTTCCTCCATGGTTGGGGTTTCCTTGTACACAAGCAATTGCACCGCAATCATGTCATGTTCCTATACTGTATTTGCTTCGTGATATGATTTTAGGCATGGAGTTGACCCAGAAACAGCAAGTGGAATGATGCAGTGTCGGTCTTGAAGGTTGGCATGGCCAGTTGACAATAATTGTATGCTTTCCGTACACCATGTGGCATATGCTACAAATCTCAATTGAGAAGAACCATTTGAATTGTAATTACCAGGTAGCACAGACATGAAGGGACCCTTCCACACATCAAGTGCAGCATCTTGCAGGTAGATTTAGGGGGCTGGTTAAAAAAAAATTTTGATCGCCGAAAATGCATCAGAGGTTACTTTCGGGTCTAGAACCCCCACCCCTAGGGTAGTGTTATCTCAATCAGGGCCCCTTTCAAACATCAATGAATCCGCCAACCCCCGTCTTGTTTGATTTAATACTGGTGCTATACAAATCCACACTTATTGTATAATACAATTACAATAGATAAAAGTCTTACAGTGGAGCATAATTAAGCTGATAGAGATTAAAACTTTAATCATTTTGGAAGCAAAATAATACCTGTACATTTAGAATTAAAGTTGTATTACTGTAGTTTTCTGTACAAAAACAAGCAAAAATGTCTATAAATGACCTCTATAAATGTTCTTCGTTTTCTGTATCCAGAAAGTTCCTTTTATTTTCATTTTTAAATTGACTTTTTTGTACCTTGTTTCATTTTTTTAAAGATCTTATTTAGCAAATAGTTTTGTAAAAAACATCCAGACTGAGAAAATAAAATTTTATTGTGTGAATTTAAATAGGATGGTTAAAAGGTTTATATTTATATAATTGTGAAAAATATACTGCAAATACAGTATCTAAATTTTGGAAATTTCAAGGCAGTGACGGGCACAATAAAAAAAAAAAAAAAAAAAGTTTATTTATTACGCTTCATCACTGCACAAAGAGAAAAATAAATGACACAATAAGATAGAAAAAGCAGCGAAAAGGAAGGTTTTTATTTTTTCCATTATTTTCGTGGCTAATTGGCCAAAAATAAAATTTTATGTTTATTCAAATTTATTATTGGCAGGCAGTGGGTTCACTAAATAAGGTACAAAAGTCTCACCTAAGCAAATAGGTTAGCATATTAGTTTTTATCAAAAACATTGTTTGAAGTGCTAAGTGAGATTAGCAAAAATAATTCTCAAATTTAGTTCTGTTAATAAATTCATTGAATTATATGAAATCCAATGATTCAAAAACAAAAATATTAAAATAATAATAATTCAAAGAAGACTTGAGGGCTAGGTTTACTGCATGTATTGTCACACCAGTGCTTTCATAGCAGCTAACAACATTAACCAGAGCTTCTCCTTCTGCTTAATGCTATTATTGAGGTGTACTAAACCATGTTCCAGATACATTTTATATACAGTAATTAAGGTAATTACATTTTCATTTGGGCTGCACGAAGTATTTCCTATTCCATGTCAACATACAGAAAAGGTGTAACAACCAGCAGTGGCTCCAGAAATTTGCCGACAACAGATCTGAATCATGGGGCTGCCTAGAGCCTCGGTTCTGGTCTTGGAATAAAAAAAATCCTTGGCTTATTATAGTCAAAATTGTGCTTTAGGCCACATTGTTCCCAGGTGTGTTGGAGGTGAATAGTGCAACATTTGTAATGGTGGTTTTGATCAATCGGTTGCTAGATCCCTTTTCTGTTGCGGTTGTTGCTTCATTTTTACCATCTTTATATGGCCATCTTTACAGCTGTTCATCATTCTTCCCATGAAATGTATGCTAATTGAAATGTTGGGAAATAATTATCCCCATCCATCTCGAATGATGTGCTGGTTCTTTATAGTGCACACAAGCCATTGTCTACGTTACAGTCCTTGTCCAAAACAACTTGTTCTTTAACATACTTACAGAGCTTGACCCTTCCAGCACATTTTAGATCAGCTGATATTCAGGGATCCTCTTAAATAAATGAAATAATGTGTGGCTTGGAGAGTGGAGTTGATTTTGGTTTTGCATATTAGAAAGAAAGCATCTTAACTGCACTCCTACCACCATGCACTCCTATTACTAGAACCATGTACGAGCCTGCTCCTCAAACCAGCATCGATATTATAACTGTAGGTTGCAGTGCCACTGCCTTAACCACTCGGCCAAGTGATGTGTCTATTGAATTTGCATTCCAGCAGCACAGTAAACATTAATCTGCTCTACAGGCCGACAATTGAGTATGCATTTTGTACACAATGGGTGAAAATAAAGTAATTGTTTATCCAACTATCAAAAACTTGGTTAAGAATTACTGATTATTCTTTATTTCCTATTTGACAAGGCATCAACACAAGAATCAAGCACCACAGCTTTGTTGCACAAAAAAGACTGGGATGCACGTTTTTAATTTAATTCTGAAATATGTAAATCGTTTCAGTTTCTTAGAGTCGTGGAATATATCGAAAACAAAATGGAAAAAAACCTCTGTGTCCAGCCTAGCCATTACTTTTCTAGGCCAAAATGGGATATGCTTATCCATATTCTTACAATTACAATAACAAATAAATGTACACGTTTTGCCTTGATTAAAGACACTGAACACGAAAAAGTTCATTTGGCTTTTTCTTGTGCTAATTTTTGATTATTTCAAGAGGAAGCAGATATTCCCTCCTTTCTAAAATCTATGAGCGTTTATATCCAATTAACATTTAAATATGCGTGGTAGATCACAAAATCTCCTTTCAACACTATACTACAACGTCGTTTTATATATAATTTTTTTTAAACTTAACTACGTTTGTGCAGCTGCAAGGATCACCCCCTGCCCCACACAAGGTGGCTGTACTCAAAGTTCCTCTTGTCAACGAGATATTTGTCTGGAAGATAATGTTACCCACAATGGATATATACTTAGAAATTGTTCAATTAAATGATAAACAATCGATCATATCAGAGCGCCATCAATTTGTCTCGTGTAAAGCAGAAGTAGAGCAAAATCCTCGCAACGTTTTTATATCTCCTCAAACAAAATCGAACAAATATCGAGCCACAGAATTCACTATAATTCTAAATCAGATCGGCAACGTTCATGGGCATTTCATCAACCTGAGTGTTATAGAATTGCTCAATATCGGTCATCATACGTTTATGTTCGTCGGTAACAAAATTTATAGCAACACCTTTGCGACCAAATCGACCACCTCGCCCGATCCTGCAAAAAAATGAAAAAAAAAATTGTCTATCACTAACACAGATACCAATACTTTTTTCTTCACAAAATAACGACAAATACATTAATCCACAGAATTCAGCTTGAACTAGAGCAGTCACTCGAAAGAGTGCATACCTCCGCCCTGTGACTGAATAAACCAAATTTCTGTGACTTTAAATCACCTCTTAGATTTTTATGTACCATTCCACTACATTTTATGATTCATTCCTTAGTTTTTGCGTAATCTTGCTGACAGACGGGGTGAATACCAAACCTCCACTAATACATAATGACAGATGTTCCCTTAAAAAGATGTGATGAAATACAATTCAGAATAACAATGAGAAACATACCTATGGATGTAGCTCTCCCTGTTTGTAGGGATATCATAATTTATAACAAGTGATACTTGTTGAACGTCAATTCCACGAGCAAGAAGATCAGTGGTAATCAGAACTCTGCTAGACCCAGAGCGGAATTCCTTCATAATTACATCACGCTCCTTCTGGTCCATGTCTCCATGCTGTAAAGAAAGCAGCATATGAAACGCAATAAGCCAATCATCCCCATTTTTTAATGAAATTTTTAAAGGTAAGGTAAAACTTGGTATTGAAAGTTAAAGCTCGCAACGATTTCAAATACATTACAATATATTAACCAACATTCCATAAAAATTTATACAAAAATTCATTAAAAAAAAAAGAAAATTACATAAAAATTCACCAAAAGTCATGCATTTTATTTTATTGTATATTTAGGCACACAGCACATGCCAATTACGAATATCACTGTCTTGTTTATAGGCGACAATTCCTTACACAAAACAAACATACACACATGATGCCTTACACAAACTAAATCTCAATATGAGATTTAGGGAGTGGAGTTATTCTGGTCATGAAAAAAATTCCTGCAACACTGACAGGAATTGAACCCAGAACCCTGGGATCTGAAGGCAAGCATCTTAAACCACCTAGCTCCTAGCTATTCAACTCCACACAATATTATCACATCACTGCAGCAAAAAGCCATGTTCTCATTGGCATCAGAGCCACTAGACAGTGACTTACTTCACTTTTTAGCAATTATGTCAAGCCAATTCAGTTATTATCTTCTGTCATTATGTTATCAGAAAAGAATTGTGTAATTGTCCATCACATGGTTTGACTCCTCAGTGACCGCTGCATAACAGCTCTGAGAAAGCGCAGGAATATGCGATGGCTTGTCCACACCAATGCTTAGCACTGGGGACAAAGTTGCTTTCCAACAGAGTGTATGGGAATGTACCTCATTGCTGTTAAGCTGAGCTCCCATGAACCACAAAGACAGAGCCATGTGAAGGCCAGTTCACTGGATGTCAATGTTGGGCAAGTAAAAATGTCATGCTTACTTATACATGCTGGGATAAAATCTGCCAGTCACCCCACTCTCCTCCCCCCCCCCCAAAAAAAAGTTCATTGTAATACCAGCAAATTTATTAATTGTCTACAGGAATATTATACTTTTGCAAGGAAAATATTCCTGTAATTTCTAATTTAAAGACTAGTGTTTCTGCATTTTGAATGCCTCAAGAATATTTTCAAAATGCACAAAACATATGTTGTGAGGGGTTGACAGTGTGAAATGTACACATACCATCATTGACACAGTAAAGTCCCTGGCTTTCATTTTTCCAGCCAGCCAATCCACTTTCCTTCTTGTATTGCAAAATATCACAGCTTGGGTAATGGTGAGGGTCTCGTACAGATCACATAGCGTATCCAACTTCCACTCCTACAAAACAATATATCATTAAATAGTATATATATAGTGTGATAGTGTGTATTATATGCACATATATCATGTGCATATTAATTGTATATCACAATATAAAAGTTTAATCCTGTTAATTCCAAAGTTAATTAAAGTGGGGCTTGCAACCTAGACTACTGTTTAGCTAAATAGTGTACAATAATATTTAGTGTTGGAGACATTTCTATACAGTAAAACCCCTCTTCGGGACAACTTTTTGGTCGCAAGGAAGGGAAATTACATATTTCAAAACTACGAATGTATTCAAGGGACATCTGTAACATGTGGACAATTTTGTTGCTCCACATTGTTCCCTAAATAGGGGTTCTACTGTATTTAATACATATTTTATCACCAATAATAAATCCTGCCTTAAATTGTGTATAAAATGGGGAAAGACATATCATTCTGGACATTCAAAAAATCTTAGATTGTAGGTTTGTGGATTGAGGTAGATATACCACTTATTCTGGCACCACCTCACCCATTGAACAAAACAAGAGTTATTCTCCTTCTCCTTGACGTCCCTGATTTCACTGCCATGTAGCTCATGCAGGGTGCTTTTTGAAGAAGTACACATACACATTAATTTACAAGTTAATCATCACTGGTTGCTAATCATACCATTCATTGAATAGCCTAATAATTCTGTACACTTTTTAGTTGTCTAATGCACTAACCTCTTTCTCAACGCTGACATAAAATTGCTTGATTCCCTCTAGGGTCAGCTCTTCTTTCTTCACCAGGATCCTGATTGGATTGCGCATAAATCTGGTTGTCACATCCAGTACCTCAGTGGGCATTGTTGCTGACAGCAGCACAACTTGTAACTGCGCATTTGGCAGCAGCCTGAATACATCATAAATCTGGTCTTTGAAGCCACGCGACAACATTTCATCAGCTTCATCCAAGACAAACATCTTAATACGCCTGGGATCTTTTTTTGATTAAAAAACACCACAATCTTAACTAATTTTGAATCATTGGTAATATGCAAAATATAGAAAATTTTAAAAAGTTGTCCACCACATGGTTTGACTCCTCAGTGACCGCTGCATAACAGCTCTGAGAAAGCGCAGGAATATGCGATGGCTTGTCCACACCAATGCTTAGCACTGGGAACTAAGTTACTCTTCAACGCAGTGTATGGGAATGTACCTCATTGCTGTTAAGCTGAGCTCCCATGAACCACAAAGACAGAGCCATGTGAAGGCCAGTTCACTGGATGTCAACGTTGTTTTTTATTAATTTAATCAACATAACACAAAAAACCTGCAAAGTTGAAAATATAACATTTCCCCCTATAAAACCAATTCCATTCCATGCAATTCTTACCCAAAGCTCGCCTGCCAATCATATCATTGACACGTCCAGGGGTGCCAACAACAACATGGACTCCAGCTTTGCACTTGGCGGAGTCATCCATCACACTAGTTCCGCCAATACATGCATGGCATTTAGCCTTCATGTAATCACCCAAAGCAATGATTACTTTTTGTATCTGGAAAACAGAATGTTAATGAATGCAAAACATGATAGCAAATTGTAATGTATAATAAATGTTCTTTTTTAAGTGACATGTTCCCACGAAACCCACACAATGTAACAAGCTTACCGTAAATGCTTGAATATGCGCCACACCAAATGTTATTTTTTTCGCTAAGCACCGCTGTGCTTAATCGAGTAAATTACCCTTATGTGTAATGAAACACTTCGAGAAACAGGATTTTAAATACCATGTATCAGTGTGAAATCAAGTATTTACAATGACGTAGGACCTATGACAGGCCTACTGAACTACGGGAATACACGAAATAGGTAACATGGGAACGTTCATGGAGAACGACACGCCAATACTTTTTTTATAAGCGCTGCTTTTGAATAAGCACCTCACTGAAACTTCCAAAAATTTTATTAAGCGCTGCAGCGCTTCTTTAAGTCGTTACGATACTTTCGAGAAATATAAAAATTAGGTTGTGCAGTCAAAAAAAATTGATATTAATAACTGTATTATATTCATATACTATCTGTGCTATCATCTGCAAAAATTCTATAATTTGCCTATCCAATTTTTAATTCGGGAGTCTCACTTAGACATTAGTTGGCGCCTTTGTTTGGACCCTGTCATTTGTCAACTATGCAAATTATGCATTTACAATCAAGTTTTAAGTAGTTTTATTCAGTTCTGCTCAAAATAACCTTCATGGTAGAAGTGTCCTCATCGCAGCCCTCGTTCACACCAATTCTAACACCACCCCACACAAGATCAAATCAATATTTACTTTTATCTTAATTTTCATCATGCTTAGACTAGACCAGGTATATCTGCAAATGTCAATTTATTTGTGGACACAACAAGAATTAAAATAAACTAATAAATTCAATGATCTAAAGCCAAGAATATAATATAAACGCGTTTCATATTTTGCCACTTTGCACGGTTTTCAATTGAACACATCACACATTGTCCATCACATGGTTTGACTACTCAGTGACAGCTGCATAACAGCTCTGAGAAAGCGCAGGAATATGCAATGGTTTATCCACACCAATGCTTAGCACTGGGGACAAAGTTACTCTTCAACGCAGTGTATGGGAATGTACCTCATCGCTGTTAAGCTGAGCTCCCATGAACCACAAAGACAGAGCCATGTGAAGGCCAGTTCACTGGATGTCAACGTTGTCCCAATGTATCAAAGAAATTGGTTTTTTACTTTGCCAGTTAGTAAAATTATACAAACGAAACTGAAAATACTACCATGTTTTCGCAAACACTACCTGTTGGGCCAACTCGCGAGTTGGGGCAAGCACAAGTGCTTGACACTGCATAACCTCAATATCAATCTGCTGTAGGATGGAGATGGCAAAGGTTGCCGTCTTTCCTGTTCCCGACTGGGCCTGGGCAATCACATCAATTCCTACAAAAATATAGAATACAGTTATTAAATCTGGAAATTAAATTTAAAACATTTTTTTTAATTGTAAAGCCATCGCACATCCTGGAAAAACAAGTTATTACAGAATATATATTAACTACAGTATAATAATTGTGGCTTTTTAGAAGACGAGTATACCACCTCTAGTACCACCCCAGGGCAGATCCAGGAGGGATGAAACCCAAGACAGGGTTCAAATTTCCCCATAGCACCAACATCAATTGCTGTAGAAAAGGCCTTTCAATGCTGTTGTAAATCCCAGGCTCGACAGCAAGCTTTTTGCTGTCAAGTCAATTGACCCAGCAATGGATTATACACTTGCATTTATAGAATAGGCCTATTCTTAAAAAAATTTACGAGGCTTGTTGCTGTAGCAGAAGAATAAATTGCAGTAATAAAGCCATAGCCCATAGCAACTATTTGCTGATAGAGCATTTTGAGGGAATTTGAACCCTGCAAGAGGGGCGGACCCAGGATGGGCGAAAGAAAAAAAAAAAAAGAAAACGTAGGGCAAAACATCATTAAATTTTGTGACAAATAAATGTGATATGCCCATATTTGGATGTGGTATGTCACTACCACACCCATATATGGGCAAGTCCCAAATTTGTTGCATACAAATTTGATAGTATGGACAGTGCTTTAGATCAGATACCACCACAATAATCAAGTCGACTATGGCTGCAATTACAGCATGATAATGGGGTACTAGATTATAGCAATCTTGCAAAAATCTTATAATTATATTTATGCAATGTGTCCTTGTATTTATGGCCTACAAGTGGGCACCACAAGCAATGGAGGCAGGCCAAAAACTTTGTGGAAGTGAACAATTCTGAGCTGTAGTAAAAAACCCCTCATGTTGAATAATGCAGGGGGAAAAAAAGCAAATAAAAGAAATAGTATGTATGACTTTTTTGCAGCCTTTTGTCCTAGAGGGGATCAAGAGGTAACCAAGTTTATGCTAAATACAGAATCTTATATAATTCAATGGTGTCCTGATGTTTTACTACAGTTCAGAATAATCTTGTATGATTTAATGTTCCCTTACCCATATTCTTGCAACTCTTTGTCAAATTTAATCTTATTCCCTGTCCAGACTATCGAACTTTGAAACCATGTTACATGCCCAAATATGGTAATGACGACATCACATCACGATCATATGTAGGCACATCATGACTATATATGGGCATACAACAGTTTGCTTTATCTGTGGGATGTAGGGGATATGGGTAATTATCTGGTACGGTTCATTAGTATTAGGCTAATGGCCTTATCCAAGGAATTAAGCGGCCAAGGAATTGAGCGGCCTTGTTCCCTCCAGCCCGTAAGGGATAGCATCTGCAAGTGCCCTGCCTTGGGTTACTTCAGGATGAGGCTCCCATCTGTGTTGGAAGCTCGCGCCGAAACCTTAATTTTTAAGTTAAATCCAAAAGCCTTCATTACCTTTGCAGCATGGTATAATAGCCCTTTGCTGGATGGCAGATGGCCTCTCAAAGCCATAAGCATAAATGCCTCTAAGGAGATCTTCCTTTAAGTTCATATCATCAAAATGTTCATGTACTTCATCGTAGTTGCCCTATAAACCAGGAATAAAGAAGTGCATTAACATCACTAGTTTTGTGTAAACATGTACTTCAAAAGCTTGCCAGAATAAAATCAATACAGTACAACCCCTATTAAGGGAACTCTTCCTTTGGTTGTGAAGTGAGGAAAATGTACATTTAATACTAAGACCAACCTCTAATCAGGGGGGAACCCTATTAAGGGGACACTTTTTTCAGTCCTGAAGGTGTCCCCTTAATAGGAATCATAATGTATTTTTCTTTGCAATTCATGAAAATTATTTTACCAAATAATTTTAAACTAAAAAAATGTGCACGTGACAACAGTGCATTACCTCAATGAGACCGGCGTCCATTCCTGGTGGTCCATCTTGGCTCTCATCTCGTTCTCGCTCTTTATCTCTATCATTGTTTGGACCATTGTCCTGGGTGTAACTATAAAAAAAACCAGACAATTAGGCTGTTTTAGTATCATATATTTTGGAGCCATTAATGTCAGATGGGGTACAAACATCTTGTTAGATAACGTCTTAAAATTTTGTCATTGCATAACTATGTATGGACATTTCGAAACTGTAACGTCAGCATGCACAATTTTCATACGTGAATATTTGAAATGATGTCCTGGTTTTAATGTCATAAAACCAACAAGAGGACATCTTTTGCATCACAGCGAGGTAGTCCCTAATATATAAATCTGACGTCTGATGTGTTATACACGTTTGTATGTCATTGCACATAACGTCTCTGCCCATTAACGAATTTCGGGATTCTTTGACCGTAAGGGAGAGTACCTGTTGGGGTCCCAACCTTCGGCTACAAGTATCTTTTAGTATTTTATCTGGATGTCGCCATCTTATAATCCGACTTAATTCTGCACAGACATTTCGTAACTTGCAGAGACTTACAAAAATGCCGGTTACGAAATGTCTGCTACCCGTCTAGTACTGTATTATTTCTTGAACGTTGGCCTACTCTAGGCCAAGGACCTTAGACCTACATCCAGCCTATTATTGCTCAAGTGTACTGGTTGAAGTTCCAACCTTGTGGTGTGTGGATGCACTCTTATCAAGTGATTAGAGCTGAACACAAGACTGCTCTCTTCACTTTCTACTTTTGATACCACCTAGATCAACATGCCCCGCCCATCCTGTTGAGTGTCCTCCATAGCCTGTATTTTTAGGATACTATAGTAGTATTTTAATACCTCTGTGCTTATCATACACTAGGCAGAATGCCTAGGCCAGATAATATCGAGTCTGTAAATGTGAGTTAACAATGGATTTTAAATGTGAATAATTAAATGCATCACCATTCATTTATTCTTCTGCTGTGGACACAATTTTGGTTCATTCTTAATCTTATCCCTTGCATAACCACAAAACGTCAGTAAATCAGCAGAAACCTCACAATGCACAAGATTAAAAAGTAGGCTATGGCAAGAAAACTTATAAATTATACCAGGTTGGCTAGGCTCAGACTAGATTGTTCCATATAGCCTACTCTACTAGGGCCTGCTGTAGGCTAGGCCTAGCCAAGTCTATTTTTATGTTTAGGCCCTATTCATATTTTATTTTGGCATTTCAAAAGCGGTCAAGACTCTAGAGAAGATTATGAAGACGGGTATTTCGTCGTACGTAGCCATGACGAATTGCATCGAATATACGAAAAAAAACAAACATATTGCTAACTAGGCGGTAGGGCCCCCTAGCTAGCTAGTAGTAGGCTAGGCCTAGTCGAGCAACATGGCTGCCATATTTCACATTCAGCACACGTCCACGTTAGTTACACAAATATATACAAATTAAATACAAAGAAAAGAATAGTCAGTTTAAAGAGAAATCATACATGAATTCCTTATAAATAGTATTTGTTATATAATTACTTCACATTCGTTTATTTCATTTATTCCGTTCTTCACCACCACCAAGTAGCACGTGTGTGAAGTTGATGAATGAATTGAGCAGTGCCGGAATAGTGGTCAATAATTTGTATGAAATTTCACAAACGCAATAATATTATTACAAAAACAACCAAATTTAACATTTAGCTAAAATATTAAATTATTCAAATCATCAACTTAATTGCAAAATAAAAAACAAGTACATTAAGAAATTACCAAATTCTTACCCTCTTTCATCGCTTGACATTGTACTTAGGGTAAAACTGCGCGGAAAAGACTTATATGACCGGCGCCTGATAACTTTACAGTGGAGATGATACACATACGCCAATTACCCCATTAGGACTATATTTTTCTGATAAATCTTAACCAAAATTAAAGTACTTTACGCTCTAATAATTACAGTGTTTTAAATGAAAAAAATATCTAATTTTACTTGATCAAGATATTTAAAAAATTGTTCTGCTACCTAATTATCTGAAATATATTTAATTTATCAGCGGAAGGTTATCTCAACTCAAGAAATGAAATCGGACAATTCTCTCCCTTTGTCGACACATGAACGAGGATTTTGATTGGTCAATATGATTATGACCAAATTGGTATTTCGCAATAGTCTTTGGCCGAGTCATGGTTAAAAAAGTCGAGATTTCGCAATATGGAAATATTTTTTTCGGGTTCCTTGACAACAATAAACGTTTATTACCACTACACACTATACGATTGTTTTAATTCTTAATTTTATTGTTAGAATTGTTGAATTGCCTTTCTTTATGGTAGGCCCTACTAATATAATTAAACTTTTTATCATGGTTGCACGTCGTCGTGATGAACCAAATTATCTTTGATTTGATTTTGATTCGTAGCCTACGGTTCTTATATAGGCCTACATATAATAAGTAACACAATATATAATATTTTTAACTTTTAAAAATCTTATTGTGTTTCAAAATTTAAAGGAATAAAAATACAGGAAATTTAGGACCTAGAACCTACATGCAAAAAAAAAAAAAAGGCCCTACTCCGATACGGATCCGATATGCATATATCGTTGAAACAAGGATAACAATCGAGAGTAAAAGAGCAATAAAATTTAATGACAAAGATTCATATAATTCTGGCAAATAGGCTTACGATATTTTGTAAGGAGAAAAACGGACAAAACGAAACAAACAAGAATATCACATAAGGCCGTGTAGGCCGCTCAGCCTCCCCTACCGATTTTTTTTTTAAAGCACAATTAGCAACTCTTGTTTTTTTTTACATGCTCTAAAGTCGACCTTTAAAAACAAATCATGAAACTTAATGGGATCTTCGAATTAATTAAGCTTTAAAGTTGGGAACATCCTATATAAGGAGGAAAATGAGGACGTAGGCCTATCCGAGGAATTAAAGCACATGTCGTAAAAAGGAAATTAGGCCTACGTTGCAATATTTTAATTTATTCCAGTAGGCTTACAGTATGGTAGAAGGTTTCAAGCATGTGAATTTAAACATATTGTAGGCCTAATTTAAATACTGTATTACGCTATAGGCTACTGCCGGATATATTCTTGTGATCATGTTCATACGCCTACTGAATTTTATAAATGTCACAGTTACGATCTGGCGTAAATATGGATTCAAATCCATCTGCTTTTCCTTCTATTATAGAACAACCCGACTTATTCATTTATTTATTTATTTCTGCTTAATAACGATGCAAAAGCATTCAGTGGCGGATAATTCAAAATAGAGAGGGTCCGCGGCAAGGTACTTAGTGGCCTACAGATGGAGGATCTAGGCCTACGCCCCTCGGCCCACCACCATGGTGGGTTGAGGTAAGAAAATTGTAATTATGGCACCTCTAGATGGCCGGAAATTGCATATCAGACAACAATTTTTGAATGTATTCTCCATTGTTAAATAATTTTTTTTTAAATTTAGTGGGTGGGGGAGGGTGGACGGCTGCCCCACCCCTTCCACCACTGGCATTTGTTATCCCCCAGGCCCAGCAAGACATACAATTAAATGACAAACATCGAAAAGCATTTCAAATTTCGGAAATTCGGAAGTTCTTCTTGTAGATCAATTAAAGTTCAGGGAAGCAGCGATGTATTGTCACTCTTAAACATCAGCCCGGAAAAGAAAAATCAGAAAATACCCTAGGCCTACCTAAAAAAGTCAATTAAAAAAAAGTTTAATAAGTTATTTGAAAGTAGGCCTAAGTTATGAACTTCCGAACCAGAATAACCGTATCGAAAAAGTTATCACTGATGTACCGGTAGGCGTTTTTCTACAATACCAACTAAAAAAAGATTACAGCAACAGGTATTATTAGGTCTATTTATTTGTCCGTCTATTAATGGGGAATTGCATTTTCTTCACATTCAAGTTTTTAATTGTATGTTAATAACTTACTTAAATATATAAATTAACTTAAGCAATTCACTTATGGAATATTGTTTAGCTCTTGAGAGACAGTGAATCTCTCATAAGCTATGCTGAGCAGATCCACGGGCTGGGTGGGGGTGATCATCGGCGACGTCCGGACCTCTGAATTGTATTCCCTTTTATACAGATGTTGATAATAACATGGCCAGCATCGACTGTTTTTATAATAGCCAGAACAAAAAGAAAAACGTATAAACCGGAAACCAAGTTTTTAATGCTGCCAAAAATATGACGTTATAACTTATTTGATTGATGACGCCAAGGATGACGTATATATATTTTTTTTTCTCTAAAAGGGAAGGCAAAACATAACTGAGCTGCGCGATCCAAGGTAGTCCAAGGATTTTTGTTTTTTGACTACGGTATACTTTTTAATTTTTAATATTTACAATTGTTAACTTTCTAAATGGTTTTACTTTTTAAAATTTGACATTCACACCTTATAACTGTTTAACCCCTTTACTTGTATTGTCAATGCTGTTTCATTTTAGCTTTGAATTTTTGGAATATTGTTTAGCTCTTGAGAGACAGTGAATATCTCATAGGCTGCGCTGAGCAGATGCACGGGCAGGGTGGGGGTGATCATCGGCGACGTCCGGACCAATTGTATTCCCTTTTACAGGTATGCTGATAACTATGGCCAGCATCGGCTGTTTTTATAATAGCCAGAACAAAAAGAAAAACGTAAACCGGAAACCAAGTTTTTAATGCTGCCAAAAATATGACGTTATAACTTATTTTTGACTGATGACGCCAAGGATGACATATTTTTTTTCTCTAAAAGGGAAGGCAAAACTATACTGAACTGAGCTTATACTTTTTTTTATACTGAGTTTATACGTTTTTGTTTTTTAATACGGTATAGGCCTTTTAAATTTTTAATATTTACAATTGTTAACTTTCTAAATGTTTTTACTTTTTTAAAATTTGACATTCACGCCTTATAACTGTTTAACCCTTTACTTGCATTGTCAATGTTGTTTCTATTTTAGCTCCGAATTTTGTCTGGATCCCGTTAAAAAGTGAGTCAGCATTTTCTATAGCTGTAGCAGCCATCATCCAGCATTCATTTCTTCTAATCGTTTTTTGGTTGTGTAATCAGTAGATTTTCACAGATTCAGGGTCCATCCACCTCGGCCCACCATGTTTGGTTTGTTGCCAATGTGAATATGGCTGGAATCAATTGGCACTCTCAGATCGTAAACTATATATTTTTTTCTCTATTATTTTTTTTTAATTGTAAACTGTAATCTTTCCTTTAATTTAATGCTGTTCATGTGTGTTGGAGTACCCAAACAATTAAATTTACAGTCTGGTGATCTGTTAAGGAAGGAGATGGGCATGAATCCTTATACAATAATTCAATCCGTGTGCCAAATACGGAAGAGCTCATACATAACAGTCAATTCAATTTTCTTTTGAATCACTTTTGATACAGGCACACAAATTCAAAAACAACCTTCAGAGATACAGTACAACCCCTCCTCCGGGACACAACCCTATTAAGGTGACTTTTTCGGTCACAAAATGAGGGAAAGTGTATACGGAGTTAACAATTCAGCAACTACCTTCCCAACTCACTTAAACCCATTAAAAGTAACGCAACTTTAAAAATAAAACTTAAACTAAATATAAGTAATGAACAACTAAAAACTTAACAAATCAATGTTTTATTGCCATGTATCTATCTTTGTTGTTGGCCTTATGTTTGTTTATATATTTTGATAACTTTCCTGAATAGGAATTTACCTTTTTAATTGAAACTATTTACTTTCTGATTTTAATGGTCTGGATTCCACTTGGAAATAAGTCGGCCTGCTGTAATGCCGACTTAATGGGTCCTGATACATACTTTTCATAATAATTTATTGAACTTGTATTTTACTATAATTTTACTACGTGTGGAATATCAAATAAAGTCAATCAATCAATCAATTAATCATTTAACACTCGGCCAATCCCCTATTCAGGGAAGCCCGTAATTAAGGAGACAGTTCAGTTCAGTTTTGTTCCTCCCACTGATGCCAGTATATAAATGGAGCTGCACCGACGATTATATTAGGGCTAATAGAGGTGCACCAACGACTCATCAGGTCCCAAAGCCAGTGGCGAGCTAGGTTGTGAGGGGCCCAGTGGTTCAAGAGTACTGTAAAACTGTCGGGGCCCTTCGCGCATGCAAATTTATTAACGATGTAAACAAGATATGTACCACCAATGGATTGGTTTTGGAGCAAGAGTCATTTTATAATATTTTGACAATAAATCTTTGGATTATTTTTATTTTTAATTTGTATATAGGCATCTTTGAAGAGCCGGGTATTGGTTAGACTGGCCATAATAATAAGCATTTCTACTTCATATGACCAAAAGAAAAAGCACCTTGACGATATTTGATATTTATTGAATTGATGTTTTTATCAGATTAACCATAATGAAAAATGTCAACAACTATCTTGTATATATTAGTTTTATTTACTTAAGCTAAATAAAAAGAAATGTATCACACCTGATTTCATAGATTACCGCATGTATGACTTGTTTTATCCGACAAAACCCCTCAATTTGTTCACTTAGAAACAAATGCACGAATAACAAAAATAAACATGCTCCCAAAAGTTTGTAGGATGAAAAGAATAAACAAAAATTCAAACAATACTCATCCAAGTCTTGATTGTGAACGTTTTAGCGATTATTTTAGTAATATATAGGAACAGACACTTCAAACGCAATTAAAGAAGACACAGCAGAATGGAAACCCAAAATTTCATTCACAGTAAATTTTACGACACTTGTAACTGGCGATATTGAAAAAAGAAATCTGGGATGCTTATCTAAAAATAGTAACCTTGATTTCATAATTTCGATTCTATAAATTTGCATCACGCTATATCGCGAAATCTCTAGTTATGTTCCATTATAAATAAATCATTATGAATGGTATGGTTCTAAACGATTGGAAAGTCTCAATCAGTAACCCCATATACAAAGGTAAAGCCCTAGCAATTATAGACCAATCTCTCTTTTTTTTCTGTTTTCTTTTATTTCATTTCCAAAAAAACACACATTGAAACACATTTCGCCGATGCAGCGGCAACAAAACACATTAATAGATCAAATCAAAGAGATAACGACAATAATAATCATAATATTATTATTAATTACAATTATTATAAATAAAATAAACATCACACACACACACACACAAACAATAAGCAAAACTTTTAGCAACCGGTTATTAAATTTATTATTGTGTTATTAAATTGTAAATAACATATCATAAGCACGCATAGATATGCATACATCAATATATTCATGGTACAGTATATATAAGTGATATTATTGTTATTAACACAAGATTGTGGTTATAATAAACAATAACAATACCAATGATAATGATAATATTATTAATTGTTACAAAACTATATTATTATTAATAACAATAATCACAAAAATAAAAAATTCACTGTGATTTCCATCTAGTGTTCGATTGACAATTTTTACAACAGGCATAGGGGCCTAGTCATGTTTAAGTGACTATTTTTAACAATTACAAATTATTAATGTGCAGTATTACATAAAGATAAATACTATCAATCCCGATTGTTATTTATGCATTGCTTTATTAGATTTTTTAATAAGGGGGGAGGGCCCTTATAGATCGGGGGCCCATGTTCAATGAACCTGCGGTAGTTACGCCACTGCCAAAAGTTGTCCCTTTATAGAGGTTCGAACCATTGTAGATACAAATATAAAACTAATCTCAAATCTTCTCCCTGCCACCTCGGTGTTCCACATTTATTATTAACCTCTAGCAATAAACGTATAAGGTTTGTGGAGTTGAAATTAGACGTTAGCATCCGACCGGTAATGGAAAGGGTTAGAATCCTGATGGGAACAATACCTTCTTCTAAAAATAAAAGATATGATCATCTTTAATAATGTATCCCTTGTTCTCAAATGCGTCCTGACAAAAATTTGGATTACCAAAACTTTTCTAAAGGGTCGCTAGACTAAAGGTCCACTGATAATTCTCAGATAAGATAGTATAATGCATACTCCAAGTATCGAAATGCTTGACTATTTCCCAAAAAGAACTCATTGGACTGTCCTTTTAGAGAGTGTCTAGTGACTTGAAAAAACTTCAGTAGCGAGAGGACATTCCCTTTCCAGCTTGCAGGTTCTGCTTCTCGTTTCATTATTCACGCAGAAGTTTAGTCACATACATTTCTATTTTCTCCAAAAAAGCACTCGCCATTATGAAAATATTTGACCGAAGCAAATCATACTCTAGATTTGAGATATTCGATCAATATCTAAAGTCTCTCTCTTGTAATACTGTAAATGTATTGAAATGAAAATTCACATAAAAAAGTTAAACAATTTATATAGAGATTTAAACTAAAGGAAAAGCTACTGTAATTGCATTCAGGTAAAATTCTAGAAAGGTATTAATTGTGTTAATTATGTTTAATGGTTAAGGTGAAACAAGTTGAGATAATGTATGGAAATGAAATGACAATAAGAGGAGAAGGATATTCAACTAAAGAAAAAAGATAATTGTTCAACTGTACATACAATATTCTTGCGTATAAAATACCAAATTACGATTGAAAAATATGGGGTCATGTTATATGCGAAACATAATATATATTTTTTATTTTTAAATCATGTTCGTTTGTCTTATCTGCGGATCATTCGTAACAAGCAAATTTACTACTGAAATGAAGCTACTAACTGTTAGTTTGAATCAATACAATTTTTAATGCGGGGAAATAAGGTTTAGATGAACATTTAAAAGCCCATAAAATGGTATTATGTGTAAGATCAACCTACATCTGGCTGCATTTTTAGCCAGTTTTAGAGAGCAGCTTAGCTCAGTCAGCTAATCTGGTGGTAGCACACTGTGTGTGTGCTGAACCGTGGTGATCTCTAGGTCCCTGGTTCGATTCCCATCGCTGCCTCTCCTTGTGTTTCAGCTAGAGGGCTGAAATACAAGTTACAGTAGCGCACCATCTTTCGGATGAGACGTTTAAGCCGGTCCCGTGTGATTCTATGGCCCATGTGCATGTTAAAGAATGCAGTACACTCTTCGGAAAAGAGTAGGGGATTGTCTCCCAGTGTACTGCCCAATCACCAACAGAAGGACCCCACTGGAAATACTGTAAGTCTTCTTCTAGACTTTCGTGGGCTATCCTTGGTGTTTACACCGAATAAATCCAATCCAGCTAGATGCAGTATCAAGACCATAAAGAGCAGCAAAAAGTATGATTTTCAACGGTGAAATAGGGAGGTCGCCTTATAAGCCTGACATATAAAAATCGTCCAAAAATCTTCTCAAACACGGGGGGTCATCTTATACACTGATCGCCTTAAATGCGAGAATATACGGGTATATATTTATTATTTGTAATGGAGTGGGCAGCCATACCCATAGTGGGATCCACAGTGTAATCCTTGTGGGGTGCAAGACGACAAATATCTCACTGCATTCCAAGGGTCTTTGCCTCTTTACAACACAATAAGTATATTAGATGTTAGAAAAGTATTTAATACAGTGAAATTTAATAAAAATCTAACTGCCTATCCTTACCTTTTTGTATGAAGTTTTGCGCCACACTACCATTATGTATATTATCGGTCAAGGTGTTTAACTTTACCATACCTCATAAATATTAATTAGGTAATAACAACATTTTATTGGTCAATTCCACTAGGTATGCTGTGTGGTAGCTTCAACTACATCCCGGTGCAATATTTTTGTAGAAGGGTTGCTCACATAGATACAAATACCGTGACATGTGCTAATCTCACCAACGACTTCTACATGAACATCCCTTCTATATATAATATTTCCTTTGGCATGTTATATAATAAAGATATATTTTCCGACATTAGTTACATCTTCAAATCACTTTGATAACTTGACTTTTATTATCAGCAAGACATCACAATGGAATGCGTTCATTATATCTTGCTCGCTCTGTTTAGCAATTGTACGTATCTTCCGCAAAACTGCATTCTGTAAAAAAAATTCGGAATAAAATATTTTAATTCCTTACATCATTGTTATGACTGTAACCTTTGACATTTCAGGGGTTCCAAGTCTCTTGCAAGTCATGGGAGTCTCTCGGATATAGGGAAGGCATCCCACACTCCGGGAACAAGCTAGAAACCCCTGGAAGATAACCAATATCTGTTTTAAAGTTTTACCAACCATATCATCAATTGTTTCCCCGATGTCAGTGCCAATGGGTATCACCATGCAGAGCAAAATATAATTATAGTATAATTGTTAAGAAAGCTTTTTTAAACAGAACTTCTGACAAGTGACCAACAAACAGCGATTAACACGAAACCTCTGCGATTGAGGTGAGGGGTAGATTCAGGATATTTGAAAGAAGGGGGGAGGGCACACGAGTTTAGTCCAAAGTGAGGGGAACTGGCACGAGGGTGTGGCAATAGGAAGGGGAGGAAGCTTAACCCTCTAGATACCGTCTTCGACTATAGTCGAAATTGACCTCAATCCGAGAATTCCCATTTTCGACTGCAATCGAAATTTAGTGACTAAAAAATAGGTGGTTTTCAAATCGCTCTTCTGTTTTTATTTTAGCTCCAATATGTCAGAAATTTTGAACACGTATGCGTGAAGCTTTCTTCTTTCGAAATCTGTGAAGAACTCACATGCGCTTATATAAAAATGTTTAGAAATATCAATTTGAAATCGTTATTAATTTCGAAAATTTTCCGAAATGGCCGCACAAGATGTGTACACAGCTGATGAAGCGATTGCTTTCTTTGTTTTTGAAACATTTTTCTGTATAATTTACAGAAAGTTCCCAAAAATCCACCAGAACAATGTATACTCAAAAAATGCAAAAAACCTAGTTACACTGCAAAAGAATCCGGTATTCAAGGGTTTGCACTACAAAAGAATCCGGTATCCAGAGGGTTAACAGATACCCACAAATATGTGTGCAGTTGATGGTGGTAGAAAATATTTTAACATTTTGTATTCATAATCCAATTTGTTTTTTTGTTAAAACTGGCACACAGAGGAGTCTCCCCTCCCATTAAGATAATGAAATAAAAAATTACTCACATAATGAGATTTCTTGAAGCAGACAAGCCTCTGATTGATGACCAGCGTACCATTCTCATCATAATCCCAGAATTCATTTTGCTGTAGTAAAAATCAAGCGAAAAGCTTCAAATAATTAAGGTAGTAAATGAGGTAAAGAAGATTTTAGGATGTTTGCTTCAATGTGCAGGGTCCTAGGAATCCTAAAAAGTCTAACCTTGTTTAAAATTAACCTACTTCCATGGGTCACATGATGAAAGCCACTTCCATGAGATCTGGTTAAATAATGTATTAATAATGGTAGCTTTATATATTATTTTTATTATTATTATTATTATTTATATCATTTATATAGCACCATTTCTTTGTAGATACAAAGCACTTCTTTTCCCTGGTCATTGGGTCTACATCTTAAATGTTGCTGCTGGTAATCAGCGCAGGAGCAGGCAACGCCCCAGCTACACATAATTTATACTATTTTCTGTGAGATTCATGTTTACCAGTGGAAGTGAAGGAGGTCGTCCAAACATTTCCACGAGAATTTAGCAACTGAGATCAGTGGTAGCGCCCCTTACCGCTGAATGAAATCACTGTTGCTAAAACTGATACAAAGTCAGTACAAGCGACACTATACAGGGGCGGATCCAGAGAACAATGTGAGAAGGGGCCATGAGACGTGCAAAGCACTGTGTAAGGGTACGGTGTTTGAGATTTTTGTTGAGACATGCTTGACCATAGACACTGGAACATGACACTTAAATAGAAAATTAGCTTGTTTTTGAGTGGTGTGCTCCCTCTATTTGTTTTTTCCTAATATCAATTTTTTCTCTCTGTTTTTGGGAGCCCCCTAGCCCACGTAGCTTCACCTGCCCCTGAATTTCCCCTGTTGTAATAAGCCGTGGCCTGTTATCATGAGCAGGTCAATGTGCAAATTTTTCGGTATTACAGGCATCTGTGTCTGTTTTTCTGACATTACACCGGACACATGATCATCTCACACGGATGCGCATTCACACAATATACCAGGGAACGTATGCTAATTTTTCAATAGGCGGAAATCAATAAATCAACTCCAATAATATATAATTTTGTAGGCATACTTTTATACGTCATTTTCCCACAATTACCTGAGTGATATTGTAAGGAATTTCCTGTGGAAGGCATTCCAAAAGTTGTTCTCTAACAGCTTCCTCAAGGATTTCCATTGGTGATAGATCTGTGACAACTATCTTGTGATATTCCCATTCCTCTGGCTTGGCACTTTCCATAAGAAAATCCTGAGGAAAAAGCAGAATCTATATTATTCTCCATCAACTCAAAACCACAATCAATTTTATTATAATAAAAATGATGTACATGATTGTTATAGTGCCTTCTACACATAATTATTACTAATATTAATAACATGAATATTACTATAATTTATTATCATTGTTGTCGTCACTATTATTACAATTATTATTAATATATCACAATTAAGCAATTAGTATAGTGATTTATCATAATAGAAATAGATTATTCAAAGTTTAGATTAGTGAATTAAAATTTGGCTGAAGGCCAGTACTAATCTAACCTAAGTTAGTTATAAGTACAATAATTTCCTCTAGTGTATGGATATGACTATACTAATTGTTATAATATAGTCAATCATTTTTTCTTTAGCAGGCTTTCCGTAATTTAATCAAACAGATGTTGTAGTGGTCATCGATTGCTATAGTGACATGATCAGTATATTGTAAGTACATAAGCTGTGTGTTTGCTTGCATGATAAATAAAAATGTTACTGTAATCCTAGATGCTCACTGGTTTGTTACCATTACAGATAGTATTTCTCTTTAAAGTTACCGCTTAAAATATTATGATTAAATTATATACAGACCTTTAATTCCTGAACACCGTCACCACTTTTAGCAGATACCATAAACACCTTTTTAAAGAGATGCCAACCATGACGTTGACTGAATTCCTTTAACAACTCTCGGTGCCTCCTGTTCGCTTCCACCTGTTTGTCCTTTTCTTCTGTATTATTGGACTCCTTTAAGCTATAAAATTTTGATACTGAATCCAAATTTTTAATATATTTATTTAAGATATCCAACTTTTGGGAACTTGTCCTTTGTGGAAATTGAAATCTGTGATTTTCTTCAGGAACATCTGGTGTATCTAATAAATAATTATCAGAATGCATATGAATGTCTTCTCTGGTACCAGACACTTCCTCTGTGAAGTCTTTCGAGTTAATTTGTGATTCCGGATGAGATTTTAAAAGTCTGTCAGGCTCACAAGGACTAGCAGCCATCTCTGGTTCCTTCTCTGTCATTGACATCAGTATGTCATCTTCTCCTGCAACCTTATTCTTTTCTCTGCGACATGCAGAAACATTTTTGTACTGTAGGTACTTGCTCCGAAATCCCTTATTCTTGAGTAGTTTCTTGGTTAGTGTTCCACTCATCTCAATTGGCTTGTGATCAACTACACCCTCTGTTAATAAGGCTGTCAGCTCAACTAGACTCTGTTTGTTCTTCAAAATATCTACCTGATAAAGAAAAAGAATATATCCTAAAATTATTATTAAAATTTGTATACACTATAATTAAACACATACACTTTTGTATGGTGCTAAACATTTTGAAAAATTAAATTCAATACTTAAATCTATACAGATTTAATACAGAGGACTTCGTCAGTCAGTTATAATGTAGCAGTGACAGAAATGATTATAAAGAGCCATTATGGCTGATGAGGATGATGATGATAAAGAACTGTCATGCTAAATCTTAAGTCAAGAAGTAAACAATGTTTGGCTGATGATGGTGATAATAATAATGAATAAAAATAAATAATAAAGATGTTGATGACCAGAGATGACAATGATGATTATCATCATCTTCATAAAGACAATGATTATGATAATGATGATGATGATAGAGATGATGATAACATAGATGATGATAATGAAGATGACAACAAAACCTTTACATGATCCTTGTCTGCTTGGTGATTGGTTGATAGGAACTTACCTTATTAAGTACCAGGATGCAAGGTGTTTCTTGAAAATTGATTATGATGATGATGATAAAGACGATGATAATATAGATGGTGATGATAAAGATGACAACAACACCTTTTACAGTCATATTATTCTTGCCTGCTTGGTGATTGGTTGATAAGAACTTACCTTGGTTATTTATATGTTAGCTGGGGGTACCAGACTTAAAGCATCTAAAATTCCTATTGGTATCACCAGACATAAATGTATTGCCTTCCAATGTACGCTTTTATCATGTATCATTACTTGTCAATGCATTGTGTGAATACATTGAATTAAATTGAAAATTGAACCTTCATGAGAACCAGAAAAAATTCTTGAAAATTTATGATGATGATGATGATAAAGACGATGATAATATAAATGGTGATGATAAAAATGACAACAAATTTTACAAAGTCATATGATTCCAGCCTGCTTGGTGATTGGTTGATAAGAACTTACTTTATTAAGTACCAGGATGCAAGGTGTCTCTTGAAAATTGTTCAACTCCATCAATATGTCGGTGCTGATCTTCCTACAGGTCCACTTATCAGCCACATCAACAATCACAACAACTACAACAAAGGAAACAGAAACTCATGAATTTAACAAAGAGAATATGAAAGTCATTTGTACTTGGCGGCAATATATTCTTGCTTATAAAACAACGCTTAAAATAGCAAATAAAGATTGAAAAACAGGGGGTCGTCTTACATGCCCAACACATGCAAATTTGATTTTTAAATCATGTTTCTCTTATGTGTGGATCGTCGGCAACATGCAAATTTTCTACTGAAATGGAGCTACTAACTGTTAGTATGAATGAATGTAATTAATGCTGAGAAATAAGATTTTGATGAACATTTAAAAGTTCATAAAATGGCATTACTTGGAAGATTAGCCCAACATACAGCTCCGTTTTTAGAAAGCTGGATGCAGTATCAAGACTATAAAAAGCAGCAAATAGTAGGAATTCCGATGATGAAACAGGTGCCCGTCTTATACGCCTTACATACAAAAATCCTCCAAAAATCTTTTTAAGCTTGTGGGTTGTCTTATACGTGAACCACCTTATAAGCAAGAATATATGGTATGTAATAAATGGTCTTCCGGTTTTAAGAGAACAACTAAAGTTGCATCTAAAATGTTGCATCTATGTAATATTTTACACCTGGTTTTTAAACAAAAGGAAATAAAAACACAAAATGTTTCTTGAAAACAAATGGATTCATTTAAAGGTTTATTTGTTTATTTAGTTTTTGTTAATTTATTTACTGAACCATATTTATAGGTGGGACTGATACAATTCAATACAATTTATAGAAATATACAGAAAATAAGTTTTTCTACAAAGTTAGATAAATATTCCAAAAAGAAAACATAAAAGCTGAAAATTATGGTTTCTATAGTTTAAATTTGTATTACAGAAAAATATGTATAACAATTCATGAAGTCCCTTTTGGTCTATTCAATGAAAATGTTTTCCAACATGGTAATCAGATTAAAATTGTATTGTAAATTGTATCAATTACATGTACAATTACATACTTACTCAAGTCAGCCAATTCTAATGAAGACTTCGGTGATATTACGAGCTCCCTTGGCAGAGAATGGCTATAGTGAGAATAAAACATAAAAAATACAACAAATATTTATATATTATTGATATATAGTAACAACTGCTATATAAGAATTGTTCCACATGAAGAGATATACATCAATATATAAATTAAATACTTTTTAATTTAAGAAGTCATACCGCCTTGCTGAATCCTTAGTCACCATTCCTGGAGTGTCAAGTATTATCTATTACATAAAAAAAAAACTCAAAATATTATGATATTTGAATTAGAAAATTATCGATAACATTCCTTAATTAAAAACTATAAAGATATAAAATTGTCAAAATAAGTTAAAAAAAAATGGGCTATAAATAGTAGCTTAGCTCAGTCAGCTAAACTGATGGTAGCCACTCTATGTGCACTCAACCTGGTCAATTGTATTCACTGCTCTCCTTGTTTCAATAGCGTATTGCCTTTTGGAGGAGACGTTGAGGATGTTTGTCCTGTGAGCTGTATGGCCCATGTGCAAACTACAGAGCTTAGGGGAATTCAAGGGGGTCCAGCTGGACCAGGTGCCCCTTAATTTTTTGAAAATATAAAAAAAAAGGTAATAAACAAAAATTGCATTCAAATTTAAGTCTGAGAGTGCAATTTCCGGCCATCTAAAAGTGTCAAACATAAAATGTTGTATGTCATCCACAACATGGTAGGGCAGAAGAAATCTGAAATTTATTTTCTGGGCCCTCTATTTCCACTTGCTGGGTCATCCACTGCACAGTACATCTTCCTAAAAAGTTAAAGTATTGTCTTTCAGTGTATTTCCAAATCCACCAGCAAGACCTCACTGGAAATAAGTCTTAGATTTTCGTGGGTGATCCTTGGTGTAGTTTGAATAAAAGAAATTGCTAATCCAATTCAGTAGTGGATAAAACAGTATTTACTATTTTTTATTAATAAAAGAAAGAAAGAAAGACTTACAACTTGAGTGTCATTTTCTGAAAAAACAGCTGTTGCCTGACGCCGAGTTGTGTGAACTTTCTTGGACACTGCACATATCTGCAAAGATGATGCAATCAAACCAACGGTAATCATTCCTTTACAAATTTATTTAAATATAAATGTTTGTACATTGTGCCCCCTAAGCCTCATAATAAGACTTTAGAAGTATGTAGGGCATCTTGTGTTTATGTTGTCTTTTGAAGGGATACCATAAAACCTTGAAATGAAGCCCCCCTCTTTGTTTTGCAACAATAGCCTTGAAAAGAAGCCCATTGTACACTGAATACATGGTTGTAATATATTGGTATATTTCGAATCGATGTATTCCTGCCAGGGTAACAGGATATTTTTCACAACCAAAACAACTCCACTCCCTAAGCCTCATAATGAGACTAATACATAGAGCATCTTGTGTTTATGTTGTCTTTTGAAGGGATACCATAAAACCTTGAAATAAAGCCCCCTATTTGTTTTGCAACAGTAGCCTTGAAAAGAAGCCCATCTGGAAAAGATGCCCATGGGCTTCTTTTCTAGATAGTACAGTACATACACTCTACATGAATTTCAAAGAAACAAAATAAATAAAAAAGCATGCTTGGTTCATACATTAGATTAGGTGATCTAATGCTGGTTGATACACTCCAAGATACAGACTGATGGTAGAGTGGCCCTATCTATTGTTTTATAGCAGTAATTTTCCTAAAATTTACAATATTTATTTTGAAAAGAATCCTCCTCTTTACTACTACAAAAGTAGCCTCAAAAAGAAGACCATCTAAAAAAAAAATCCCATTTCAAAAAGTTTGCAAAAAAAGAACCCCAAGGCTCATTCAAGGTTTTGCGGTATACTTTTTCATTAAGGTAAATCTGTGCACCTACCCTTCTACCAAGTAGTGTGTTAACAAGAGTCGACTTGCCAGCATTTGGGGTGCCGATAATCGCAACTCGGACACAACGTGGATTCTCTGGTTGCTCCGGTGGTTTAATTAGAAGCAGCTCTTGTGTTCCTTTATCAGGGCTCACTGGCTCAAATGTCTGAGGACTACACAACTCTTCATCGCTACAAAACTCTCCATCACTACTGCCCTCACCAAGTTCTTTAAAAGCATGTTGTTCTTCTTGCTGAATCTTGTCATTTCCTAATGAATGAGTTGAGAATGTCCTGCTTCTCACAGTCAGTGTGAGCGTGCATTTGCTTGGAATCCATGCAGACTTTGAAGATGATGTAACTTTGAAGTTACTTATCTTTGCAGACACTAAATTCAGACATAAGGAGGTAAATAAACCAAAATAAAAAGAAGAAAAATTAGTAAACATAATAAGACATACGAAAGTTCAACCCTGTGAGTTTAAAACAAAGTTAAGATTCAATTAACTATTGTCTGACAGCTGTGAATATAGTGGAAAAATAAATCTATGTATACAAAAAATGAGAGGTACTTTTTTTGTATACTGTAAAGTCTCGTATGTTGTATAAATAAATGTGTGGCATTCTGATTTTTTACTTTGATTTGATTTATTGGTTCTTCACACAATAATATATACATAATCAGGAACACGAATCAAATGAAACAAAACTTATGAAACACATTGTCATGAAATATGTTACATTTTCAGGAGTACAAATATCAATTTTTAAATAAAATGTGAAGCCAGTGTGAAAGGTAGTCAAAATAAGTTAATAAATTTAGGACTTGACCGAGACTGATTGACTGAACCGAGGCTTGATCACGATAGATGGACACAAGGCAGAAAATGGCAATTTACTACAATTTATATAATTCCTCTAGTCACAGCACTCTCCAAGCAAAGGAGGTATAGGCCTAATAAGCAGGCTGATGACAAAATTTGTTCCATACAATATCGCAGCCGAAACGGTCCTAGTCCTACACATACATTCAATAGAAATTTTCAGGCCTAGCACACTGACAGAAACTAAAAAGAACGGAAAAATTTTGCCAACAAACACCCCTCGACCTCCCTCACCTACTTACTATTGTACTACCACTAGGCCTACGCCGCGGCCTACTAAACTACTAACTAGGCTCCTCACGGTTCACCAATCCCACGGTCGGTAGCCTAGGCCTACCTAGCTAGCGTAGTAGGCTAAGTAAATAGGCTACACTAAAGAAAGTGATTGGTGATTAAGTAAAATACAAAATTCGACTTCTACAGACTACATACCTTGTTCGCAAATATTATTTGATAGTGCTGTTACCCTAACAAAAGGTATCAAATTGTTTTTCCTATGCAACACGTTTCGAGCAATGGCAGCCGCCATTACTGTACGCAAAATATAAAGACCGCCCTCAAGAGGCTATTCCTTGCATAAAGTTTTCTCAAAAGTGCGCGGCTTTCAATTTTGTTTTTACTGTATTATTACATCCTACGTCTAGCTAGACTGATCGTTTTCAGTGATGGATGTAAACCTACTTTTATTTAAGGCTATACTGAAGTAATTGCAATAGCAAAAAGTACTAATATGTACTGTTATTTTAGCTAGCCATAGGCCCTAGGCCTATGTATGGTAGATGAGGGGCCTGCTGGTTGAAGAGGACTAGGCTAGCCTCTAGTCTAGGGTATAGGCCTAAAGCCAAGGCCTAGCCTAGTAGGCAAGCTTAGGGCCGTGGAGGGCCTAGGCCAAGTAATAGGCCCTAGAATAGTAGATCTCTACTACTAGGGTTGATGTTTGACGTACTAGGCCTAGATTATAGGCCTGGCCTACCTAGGCAGCCCTTTTTTTGTTTTGGCGACGGCCACTGGTGGAAAAAATAACGCCTGGTTGGTATAGCTGGTCTAGGCCTACAGTAGGTCTAATAAAATAAAATAATATTAGCCGCTAGGCGTAGGGCGTACGCCCTAGATCCAGGCTAGGTAGGCCTAATCATAAATAGATTATAAATATTGTATTGTTAATATACTAGGCCTAAAGTAAATACCACCACAAACATTTCACCAGGCTCCAACTATTTGACTTCAAGTTAGTATGGACCACAGTCATCGTCCACAGTCATGTATGGATTCTGATCTTTCAGACATGTCACTGACATTGTTGATAAAGTCCGCGCACAAAGTAAAAGTTGACACAGAAGTACTCGATTTAAATTGGTACCAAAAAGCCACTTATTCGGGAGAACGGCAGATGGAATGAAAATTTGGGAGGGTTGGAATGTAGACAGACGTGGCAACATGCAGCCACATTGAGTATTTGCACTACTTGAGATGCATCGAAAACTAACTCAAATTTGTGTGCAAAATGTACTACTACGAAGTATGTGCATGATTGTATTTTACTGTATAATACATGTATTTTAAAAGACCCAGTTTTACGCAAAACCTGTGCGAAGTTCAGCCCTTATTTTATTACCTGCAGACTGATTGCTAGAACAGTAGTGAGATTTGGAAATGGATCACCATGAAAATTTTTAATGTGTTGTGATATTTTACTGTGAAATGTCCAAACAAGGTTTCCCCATTGTGGAATAATAAAGGTTTTTTTGTACTGTATTGTAAAAAAAATATATATATATAATAATTTTCCAAAAAAGATAAGAAAATTCAGTAGATCAGGGGCCCTTATTGATCAGCTCACTGACTAGACATTGAGCTGGAAGGTTCATCCATATGCTGGAAATTTATATAAAATTAAACATACTGACTGTACTTGAGGCATTTAATAGTCAATCTAGTCGGTGTGATGGTACGTAGCCTAACTTCAGAGGAGATATACTTAAAATCCTTCTTTTAACTAGTACTATTAATTGGAGCCTACCGTAAATCCTCAAATAAGCGCTGTTGTCAAATATGTGCTGCATCAAACATGATTATTTTTGCTAAGCGCCGATCTCAAATAAGCACTGCGGTACTTAATTTCGAGTGAATAAGCGTCTGTGTGCAATGAAACACTTTCAGAAATATGCGTTCAAATGAATAAATAGCACAATGAAGACACAAACACGATCTCATAACTACAGTCCTCAGGGAATTACATTGGCTACCAATGAAGCAACGTATCACATACAAGCTAGGGATGCTCATTTTCAAGGCTTTGCATGAAATTTCACCGGTCTATATCAGCAGACTTGTGACCCCCCACAAGCCATCTCGATCAGGCCTCCGCTCGGCTGATCGCTCATTGCTCGCAGAATACAGAACCAAAAATCACTGGGGATCAAGGGCTTTTAAATTTGCAGCTGGAAAAGTCTGGAACCAGCTCTCATTCGACGTTCAAAATTTGTCTTCACTCTCTGAATTCAAGTCTGAACTTAAATCTTTTCTTTTTATTTCTCACTTTGAATCAACTCAATAACTGCTTTTCCCCGTCTCTTACAGGCCGGCATTTATTTTTTGGGGCTACTGTCTCGATTACAACTCCTGAGCACCCGGTCGTCTGTGGCAGGGCAAATGTGTTTCCCGTTCCTTTGTTCGAGCCACCTAGGCAGAGGTCCGGGATCGCGCCAGGGTGGTGATGGATTGTGACCCCGAAGAGTATTTGCATCTTATTTTGCCTATCTTTCCCATCCTGTCTGGTCCGACACAAATAAATATATGTTAATGATTAAATAAATAATTTAATTATTTAATTTAATTCACATAATGATGCGGAAAATGGCTACATGTACACTCAGCAGGTGGAAAACGGCGCCGCGACCACCCCTACTAGGGATGGATACGTGCGCCTAACAAAATGACATTATTATTATTATTATTATTACAAGCATTGTTTATTTACATTGATGTGAGGTCTATGATAGGCCTATCAAACTATGGGAATACGTGAGATTGGTAACAATAGGAACAATGGAAAGCACCACGCCAATACTTTTAATGAGTGCTGTCTCGACTAAGCCATTTATGGTCTATTATGGTTCACTTTTATCTACACTACTTATTTTGTATTTTGTACAGTGTCGTAATTTAAAAAAAGATAAACTGCATCATTATGACCTCCTAACCTGTGTTTTTTTATCCTTTAGAAAGCAACCTAATCCGAAAGTCCTTTGTGTCAGAGACATAATTTTAGCTTTTTTGGCTGAGCTTTTACAGCTATCATGTACACGTATCAAAGACTTTTTCAATAATTAATGAAATATGTTCCACAACTAATAAGACTAAAATTAAATAGTACATTAATTTTCTTTTAATTTTCAAATATGGTAGCAAAACCTGTGAGAAATTGAGGAACCCATAATATTATTTATCCACAGTGGACTCATGGTGAATATTTTGTGTGCTAGACTTGTATAACATTTTATTCAGAAACGAATACAAGGTCGTATGGCCATACATGATGAGATATTAAAATAGAATAGGCTGTATTATAAACTACCCACACCACGTACCATCAAGATTATTGAAGCCACATACTGTTTTTTTTAAGCAAAAATTCTTTGATGGATTGTGATGTATGTCTGGCCTTTGTTCTTGATTGAACATAGTGGGAGGAATTATGAATAATAGAATTTTGAGGTTTTCTGATGGATCATATATGATTAAAATTGTTAATTTAAAACATTTCAAAAGAATGTTAAAAGGGATGAGGACATAAAAGATAGTTACTATAAGCTTAGGGGAATTATACATTAAGACTAGTCACAAAATATACATGTTTTTTTCAACTTTTTAATTCTGTTTAACTAAACAGTTCATTGGGACTTCATTTATGCATTATAGCATATTTATATACATACATTACATTAGGCTACACTGAGGTGTGTCAACACTTACCAAGTAAAACGTGTCAGTATTTTTTTTTTTTAAATGTTCAAAATAGCTGAACATTTAAGGATGTGACTGGTGAGTAAGGTTGGGCAATGTAAATTGTCACTTTTTTCTGTACACTTCCAGATTGATGTGGGGTCTATGATAGGCCTACCAAACTATGGGAATACGTGAGATTGGTAACAATAGGAACAATGGGAAGCGCCACGCCAATACTTTTAAAGAGTGCTGGTCTCGACTAAGCCATTTATTGTCTATTATGGTTCACTTCTCACTACACTACTTATTTTGTATTTTGTACAGTGTCGTAATTTAAAAAAAGATAAACTGCATCATTTTGACCTCCTAACCTGTGTCTTTTTATCCTTTAGAAAGCAACATCAACCGAAAGTCCTTTGTGTCAGAGAATTAATTTTAGCTTTTGGCTGAGCTTTTACAGCTATCATGTACACGTATCAAAGACTTTTTCAATAAGTAATGAAATGTGTTCCACAACTAACAAGACTAAAATTAAATAGTACATTAATTTTCTTTTAATTTTCAAATATGGTAGCAAAACCTGTGAGAAATTGAGGAACCCATAATATTATTTATCCACAGTGGACCTCATGGTGAATATTTTGTGTGCTAGACTTGTTGTATAACATTTTATTCAGAAACGTATACAAGGTCGTATGACCATACATGATGAGATATTAAAATAAAATAGGCTGTAAATAAAACTACCCACACTACCTACCATCAAGAATATTGAATCCACAGACTTTTTTTTAAGCAAAAATTCTTTGATGGATTGTGATGTATGTCTGGCCTTTGTTCTTGATTGAACATAGTGGGAGGAATTATGAATAATAGAATTTTGAGGTTTTCTGATGGATCATATATGATTAAAATTGTAATTTAAAACATTTCAAAAGAATGTTAAAAGGGATGAGGACATAAAAGATAGTTACTATAAGCTTAGGGGAATTATACATTAAGACTAGTCACAAAATATACATGTTTTTTTCAACTTTTTAATTCTGTTTAACTAAACAGTTCATTGAGACTTCATTTATGCATTATAGCATATTTATATACATACATTACATTAGGCTACACTGAGGTGTGTCAACACTTACCAAGTAAAACGTGTCAGTATTTTTTTTTTAAATGTTCAAAATAGCTGAACATTTAAGGATGTGACTGGTGAGTAAGGTTGGGCAATGTAAATTGTCACTTTTTTCTGTACACTTCCAGTAGTATTATTTTAATTTGAGTCAAAACGTTAAGATAGGGATGTGGCAGGATGGTTATATTTTGAGTTTTTTCCTGACTAGATGTTGATTATGGTTTTTTTTTTTGTGATGAACTGGTCATACTTAGTTGTTTGTTGTGACAAAATTTGGTCCACGTTGTGGTGAATTAAACCGGGGGATGAGGAGTTGAAACCTTTTAGGCAAAAAGCTGGGGAGAAAATCTTCTGTTGCTGTCTGCTTTACTTCATTGCAAACTCACTGTAATGGACATTTTTTTTTCTCTAAACATGTTTAACATAAATCTTACAATAGCCAGAGTTTCAAGGCTTTTAATGTGGCAAGCACAAGGCAGCATTGTGATGACGATAGGCTAATACTGCAACCCTATAGCCCCAACTGTCATAACCCATTGTACCGTGAACCATCATTTTCCGACAAAGCCTCAATGATGTCAAACTTTGAGTTTCAATGTGAGAGGTAGAGAGGTGATGTCTGAATCGTTTATGACTCACATGACTGTCCCCCACTTGTTATGCAAAATTGCTCATTACACAGTGCACCTATTAACGTTCGACCAAGCGTGACATACTAAACACTGCAACAAACCAATAGGCTTTATATTGCTTGTACAATAATACACCCAATGACTCTGACCATAAAATAGATTGAAATTGACCAAATATATAAATTTTTACTAAGTTGTTCATATCCAATATCATGTAGAACTTCAGTGGTATTTACCTTAATACAACAGATGATATTTCTTTAATTTCTATTAAATTTTCTGAAGATTTTATTCAATTAAATTCTGTTTTGTGAAACTTTCAGTCAATTTTATTGATCTCCAATGGGTTTAACAAGTGCAGTGTTTTCATGCATGGCAGATGACATTCACTGTGTCTATATTTGGCTGTATGTTTATTTTCTCTACCATATTTATTGTCAATCAGGATGTATTAGTAATACATACAGAGCAGATCCTTGTGAGATTAATATATTATTCAATTCCAGTGTCAGCAACAGGTGAAATACATATTTTAAACATTTTCTCTATCAGGTGGCGTATAAACTATAATATTCAAGAGTTACTGCTGTTTTCAATTGTTCTCACAACTACACTACCAAACGCAAGGATAAAGCAGGGTATGCATGGGTGTCTAACCTGTAGATAACTAACTTAGTGGTAAGTATTCATTTCATTGCACCCCTGTTGTTAGGCTGCTGTTAAAGATTTATTATGTGGTTCTTTTCTAGGGCGTGAACATGGAGCTATAAAATTACCATAGTGGGACAAAAGAACAGCCCAGCATAGCATAGAGTAGAAAACTTCAACAGCCTAGCTTAGTCCAGATAACTTATCACATTTTGCCTTATAGATGAAAAAGGAAAGGACATGAAAACATCAGTTCCTTATTATTGGGTGTAGGACCGTTTCTGCCACAAAAGTTTGGCCATGATGTATGAAGCACCTTTTTTATTTGTTTTCAGTCCATTTAATTCATTAAATCACTAATTATTATAAATATCTTAATACTGATAATTATTATATAATAACTATGCATATTGACTTGCAAGTAATTAGAAGACTGGGAAAGGCAAACAACATGTTTTATTTATGTCAATTCACCAAGAGAAGCTTAGGTCATGCAAAACATAAGAAATTAGCGTAATAGACCAAATCAGTCACCAAGGATGATAAGTGAAAGGCAAATGGGAAGCACCCATAAAACAGCAAACGGCCATATAATGCAAAACAATTTAAAATTAAAATTAAAATTAAAATTATATATATATATATATATATATATATATATATATTGTATAACTGTATTTTTTAATTTAAGTAAAATGAATTTCTGATTGATATGATCAAATAAAGGATTGAAATAGAATCACAATTTTATTTTAAATGCTTTATGTCATATTTAGTTGGTGTTGCATGCATGCATGTGGTATCTTAGTGGTTTGTAAAGGTAGAATAACCCATTTATTTTTATTTAATTTTTGTTTATTTGCAGTATGATTGACTTTCAATATGATGTTTGATTTTTAGCTTCCCATAGCTTACCAGAATTTTTAAATTGTAAATTTGTATATTCTTTTATATTTTTTAATGTGAATTTCAATATATTTTGATGGAATTTGTGCAATTTATATTAAATAAATTATTTTATTTTTTTTATTTAATAGGATTTATAAAGCACACATATCCAGAAAACTTCCAAAGGTGCTTTTATCCCTTGTCGCTGGATACAGAATCTATCATGCACCACGTGCAACCTCCCCCTCCCCCTGGGGAGTATTCCAAGTTAAGCTACATTTACACTAGACACGATAGCAACACAACGTCATATCATCGTGTCGTTTATATTGTCGTGACGTTATCATGTCTAGTGTAAATGTGGCTTTATGCATGTAATCATCATTAGTAATTTCATTCAAAATCATTCACCTCTTACGAGGTACTCATTTATACTTCTGGTTGAGAGAGACAAACACAGATAAAGTGCTCAAGGACACGAACAGTGTGATGAGCATCGGTCCCAAATACTCGGCCTTCCGATTGAAAGTGCCACACGTTTCTATGGCTTCTACTGTATGACTGCACCATAACTTGCACTATAGCAGCCATAGAGTAGTACAGTAGTGCTTAGTAGCTTTATTATTTTGTCATACCACAACGATAGTGCCGAATTAAACCAGAGCATCGGGGAAACCCCTACTCTTCAAAATTGGTACAAAGTGCACTTGAGCCACTTATTCTGCTTTTGTGTGTACATACAGATGTACCAGAACAAACAATATATAAATAGTATCAATACAGTAACATACTTGCCAAATTTGAGAGAAGTGCTGGCTTGAGATTTTGGCGCGGAAGGGACTCAAGTAGACGTGGGTCCAGGGCCCACCTAAATGCCGGACATTTTTTTGCATAGATGGTTTCTAGTGCACTCTAGGGGGCCACTCAGTGTGCAGGTAGTAGCTCAAATTTAAACATCGCGACAATTTCTTCCGAAGTTTTCAGTCAAAAATGGCCTGAAAGTTGTACAGACATGTGTGCCTTGCCCAATATATAAAATTACTACATTTTTTGCAATGAGACAGTTGTAAAGTGGGAGAATGTATGTGGATGGCGGGAGGGCTTGAGATTGGGTCAAAAAGCTGGAGTCTCCCACCAGATGTGGGAGACTTTTTAGGTATGTAGGAGCTTGTCCTATCGCTTTTTTTGGGGCTTCCTTCTTTACCTTTATAAGGAAAATTCAAAATCCTACAGACATTACAATGTTTTCCATCTTTTAAAAGCAAAAAAAAAAAAAAAACTTTATAAACATTTCTTGTTGGGACATTTTCCCCAACTCCTAGAAACTGATTCACATAATGATGTCTATCCTTAAAAAGAAAAAAAAAAACCAAACCATATCCTGTTAAAAAAAATAACAGATTTAGAAGCATGCATTTTTTTGCCTGAGTACTGTATTTGTGGTAGAGATGACTACATTATAACAGTTTTATCTTGCAGAGCAACAAAATTACTATGGAATCGATAGAACAGTCATTATTAGAAAACTTGCCTCGCACACAGCGACTGAAACTTGCCAAGAAATTTCGGCAAGAGCAAGTTAAACGATTTAATACTTGGCAAAAAGAAGTTCGAGATAGCCCGCTAGCAAAGAATCGAAAGCAGAACAAGAAAGGGTTGAATGTTAGGTTTCAAATTTCAAACAAACTCAGAGATGCAGTTTCAAGATTTGATGATCAAGAAGGTGAGATTCATTTGTGATATTTGTCTGTTTTCCTACTAATCACCAATCTCATAGGATATGTGTGTTACTAAATAATAACAATTAAAACTAAATTATTTTGTATTGTCATCATCATCATTTATCACAATCGGGTTTAGCCAGAAGAAGGAAATACTGTAGGCCATTCAAAATGGAAGACGGAGAACTCATCTTGGGTGGGTGAGTGGTATTTGCTAAAGGTAGGCTAGGCCAAGCTGATTAGGTCATGGAAAAAGTGGCCCTCATAAATAGTTTTTGGACGGCCGGAAGGCTCGCTGGCTAAGCCCTTGATCACAGTCATCATCACCATTAAGATTGTCATCATCGCCATCATCATCATTGTCATCACCATTATCTCAATCACATAATCATCATCACCATCATTGTCATTACCATCTCACCGTCGCACCATCTTCATCTTATTTTAGTGTTACAGTATATGTATATATTGCACTGTTACAGTAGGCTTCAAATTTTGTTTCGCCTGACCGTCCTAGCGATAAAACGTAAATATTTGATGTTTTGAAGCCAATTAAAGTCTTATATAATGATTGTTGAATTTTATTTGAATAAAATTCCAAAATATACTTTGTGTGTATTCTGATCCAAGTTTTTCACTGATCCAATGAGGTTGAAATGTATCATTTTCTCGGAATATAATAAAAAAGTAAAAATTGTCCAACTGCCCATCCTGATTTTGTTCATTTAATAAAGGCAACGCAACAATATTTTTTTATCTTATATTTGTTATTAATGATATTATTAATTGGTTTACTACTGCAAGTAAAACCTTTGACTGGAAAATTGCATTTGTATATAATTTTAATGTTTAGCAGAAAAGAAAACAAAAATGTTGGCTTAAATTACAGTCATGTGTGAGATGATGTCACTCCCAGATTAATCATTAAAGATTTAACAAGAGTTGATTTGGTTAATGTGTGGAGTGGGACTTGCTGTATTTGTCATTTCCCACCAAATCGTCCAAGCATGTCGTGTATGCCGCAGTCCTATTTTATACTGTGTCATACCCTCTGTTATATTATTAGCCGATGTACAGCTGCTCTGTACTCTATTATGTCTGCTAGTGCGCTGCTTGAAAGATTTAGTGTTTTCTTTCGTCGCGCTAAGTGTTGTTTTTAATTGTTGAGTCATAACAAACTCATTTCCCCTGAGGACTTTCAGTGGATACACCTGAACTTATCTTTTGTATTGGAATTATATTTTTCATTTTTTGGTTTAAATTTTGTGATGTTGGTGAAAATTGTTAGTTTTGTGACAACTATTTGGATTTATTTAAACTGACGGTAAATTTTTGTTTTCTTGACAACATACCATTCAACATAACTTGCATGGTTGGCTGTTTGAGTTTGTTTGGTCTGATGTATGCTCTATTGTGAGACCTGTCTCTTATACACATCTAGATGTGTATAAGAGACAGTCCAAAAAATATTAGACAACAGTGGAGCCGTAGGATTAAATTATATTGAAATGATTCAATGGCCCAGATAACCTTTAGCTGATCTACTTTGACAATATAAAGATCAGCTTGTTAACAGGATTTAAAACATTTTTATATAGTATTCTGCTAATCAAAGCATTATGTTTTAAAGTGTGTGTATAGAGTATGAAGAGTCTACGATCAGTGGATGCTTTGTAAACCAAAATCGGAATACAAAAAGGGACTACCTCATGCAATGTTATAAAATAGTTTTGCACGTTCAGAAATACAATTGACATGTCGACAAGGACGCGAAGCCCTGCCCACAAAGTCACGAAAACCTTAGACAATGGCGGCTAGACTTACCGAGTTGGCGAAGATTTTCTTTGCTATCAACCTTCTTTAAGAAAGAGAATTCAGGGTAGGCGGTATGCAAATGAATCATATATTCATAGTGTTAATCTATTTCATGGATTATGGCGGGGAAATTGTTGTAAAAGCCTCTGTATTTCGCTCCCAAAGGAAGAGGGAAAAGCCGCATTTATTCAACCTTGTTGTCAGCAAAGGCCAAGTCACTGATGCTGATGCGCACTGCTCGTGTAAATCTGGGTATCTATAACCAAGCATAGACATCTAGACCTAGGCTCACGTATGTTTCGCTTTTAAACCAGCTGTCTAAGGAAATTAAAATGTCCAAGAAAAAGTTTTTGATCACGTGACTAAATGACCCTCGCTGATTAGTCAGTTTATCTGTCAATCACATCTCGTTGAGATGTTAATTCTTGGTAAACTTGGCTTGACGTGACATAGCCTTCCGTACCTAATTTAAAGTATTTATATTCATTATTTGATGAATAAAATTATTGTTGTGAATAACTAGAAACTTTTTTTTTTATTGATTAACATTTCAATACATTTAGTACCTTATTTTAATTTTCTTTATTTTTGCTGTAGAATATTTATCTTGTTTCTTGTTTAATTTTTTGTGTGCTCTTTTAAAGTTTGAAATTGTATTTTAACACAGCCCCAGGGAAGAACAGCCATTGGCTGAGTCTGGGCCACACGTTTATAAATAAATTTTATTATTATTATTATTATTATTATTATTATTATTATTATTATTATTATTATTATTATTATTATTACAGTATATTAATTGATTTACAGTAGACCTCAAAATGAGACATTTTAAGCCATTAATATAGTTTCTATACAGTAAAATGGTGTTAATGTTAAATGTGAAAAACTGCGTATAAAAAATAATAATATAAAAGGAAAATAAATGTTTATCCAACAGATTAATTGTCATAATAGAAAATATTTTGTAATTTCCCAATTAATTTACTAGTTCATCCTACCTTAAATTATAGAATGATAAGCAGATCTTTTCTGAAGTTATAAAGTCATAAGACATTGTCATCCCTTGTGAATTGGTAGATGAAAGGAAAACAAGACATGAGCTTGTAAAATTACTGAACCAAAACGCTTTCCTTTCAATATGATTATGTTTCATTAAACTATATGAACATAGAAAATTCTTTAAAAAAAAAAAACTATCCCGGATGAATTTGACATTAAAAATGAAAAAGAAAGAATGTGTCAGACGGAAATGCGCATTTAACTCTGAGTATGCTGTCAAATGGAGCAAGAGCGCCACCACGACCTGATTAACTTTAACAGCGTTAGTTTTAAAAATCTCATAGTGCGTGTAAAACTTATTTGAATGCACGGTTTAAAACATATGCACATACATACAGTACATTACAGCAATTAAATAGTGCTATTACATGAAGATCAAAGCACTCAAACCATGGAGCAGCTCATACTCCAACTTTCTGCTTCCCTAAGGGTCTCTTCATGTCTGACTTGGTAAACCGGTACTAGCTAATCTTGTCTGTTTACATAACATCACAACCAGGGAACAATTCCCTGATCACAACTAATGAGACACTCATTTATTACAATGTTACCCAATCAGTCAATGACTGAATGCCTCTAAGCAAAGCCATAGTATTTAGAGCTCTTTCTACTGACATATCTTTAAAACTTAATTATTAGTTCTATAAATGACCATAAGGTAACATTAGGTAATTCCAGGTAAGGTGCATTTGACCGCAGATCAAATTGACTTAATTGGCCTCTGGCAAATTATGAAATAGAAGTACAGGTAAACCAAGTAAGCTTTCATTGATAGTGATACAAAAAAAAACACCCCTTTTATAATAATTGATAACCACCTACTAAAGGTCTTTTATTGTATTATTTATACATCAATTAATTGGCAAGGAAAATGTTATATAATTCTAATTCTTAATTGAAAGTTTATTAACATTTAAGAATTTCAATTATTGTTTGTTAAATTATTTAGCAATCACATATGCTGTATCTTTACTATCAGAAACTTATATTTAAAAAAAAATACTTATTCTATCCACAGTGATTATTTTACTGGACCAAGGAGCTGATTTGAATACTGCTTCAGATACAGGCGTCACAGTCTTACATCAGGTAGGCCACCTTTCAATTTCTCGTAATTATTAATTCATATATTTAAAGGTAGTTTAATAATTATTGTTTTAATTAACCTATTAATTGTTTGTATTGTTATTTACTTTTGTGTAGATATTTAGAATTGCAACATGAGAGAAATCCTTATTTTTTTACTATTTATTTATAAAAATTGTCAATTATTATAATGATATAAACATTTATTTTGCATAAATCCAACAGGCTTATAAAGTGCATTTAATATTAGCCATTTGGCTCTAAGATAACCTAAAAACAACTACAAAATAATAAATAATGATAAATCAGAATTTTTTACTGTGCCAATTCAAAAATTATTAGAGGTGCCAAGTGAAAAATAAACCAGAATTTATTTATTTTGTTATTTATTTATTTCTTCTTTAACCAGGGTGGCCTGTTTAGTGTTGAACACTGCTCTCCCACAGGGCTCAGGATGAATAAAAGTTTTTAGAAAATAAGGAAGTTTTGTGATTCTTTTTGAATAAAACTAAATTTTTTAGTAATTATTTGAAACACTAATGACAACTATTATTAGTTGCATCAGTTTTTAACATTCAGAAATTGACAATATCTTGATAAAATTAATTAATCCATTAGTTGATTAGAATCTCGGTCATTTTAATTATAAATTGTGTTTCTAAGCCTGATTTTCGACACTGTTTAGTGTTTTGAATTATCAAATTTGACCTTTCATATTAGTACGTTGAAGGTCATCCGCTCAATAGACAGCCACATTGCTTATTAAAGTTAGATATCTTCTCACCAGTATGAGTTATATTAATTAATGATGATTAATAATTTTTTTAAATGATGATAGATTTTGTTTAGGACTAATAAACTTATAAATAAAATTGTATTTAATTTTAACATACAGTGTAACTTCCTCTTGAAAATTAGAACAATCAAATATTTTCCCTACCAAATGTTTTGATCCCTGTCTCATTAAAAATTTGATAACTTGATTGGTTTTAGTTTAGTTTTGAGGGTTTTTTTAGATTTGATACACACTTCTTTCATCACAAAATAACAAAATAAAACCTGTGCCTAGACTTTTTTACATAATTAAGATTATTAAATCAAGTATTATGCACCCAAACCACAATACAAATTAATACATTTATTATTATTTATTTATTATTTTCTTTCTTCATTCTGAAATACTCTTTTAATACAGTGTACTAGATTCCATAGTGATTTGGTTAATATATAAAAGTAAGAAAATATATAATAAATAAAACTTTACGTAACAAGAAGTTTTCAATTTAGAATTTTAAGTATATTCATTACTTAAACAACAATACAAATTAATAAATTAATACAGTATTATAATAGGTAATGCCAAAATATTTCCCCGCTTTTTAGTTCGCATGCAAAAGTGAATGTAGCTTTAAAATTTTCTAAAGATTTTAATACAGATGTCACTTTTTTCATCACAAAATAGTACAATAAAACCTGTGGTTAGACACTTTTTAACTTAGACTACATTTTAGATGGATTAAATCTAATATATACACTCAAACCACAATACAAATTAATATAGAAATTATTATTACTTTTTGACTTAAGAACCCAGGAGAGTGAAAAAAAAAAATTCCCCACTTTTTTTTTTTGTATGCATGAGTGAATGTTCTTTTGTATTTGGAGGACATAGGTTCGGATCTTGTCTGAGTCAGTTTGTAAATTTTGTTAATGATGTTTAGATTTGATTTCCACGTTCAATTCCTGTGTAACATCCTGTTAACTCATTCACTTGAACCTTTCATCCACTTCATAGTTCTTTCACTAATGACAAATCTCTCTTCTTTATCTCTTTATAATGATAATATTATTTATTTTGACATTCCAAGATACAATGTATAATTTCCAGGAAAGAGGCAATTAGTCCAAACAAATTTGAACTCTTTTCTTACACTATAAAATACAAAAGTAACAACATATTGCGAAAACTTAAAATTAAACTTACAAAAAATTAAGAGGGGAAGTCCATGAATAATGTCTTAAACAAATCAGTTTAAACAAAATAAGCAAACAATTGATAAATAATTCATACTAATCTATAGTGCTTGATGAGAGCAGACTGAAAACTAATTGTGATTGTTAATACTAATGTAATTTATATAGTAAATTATGTAAACACCTATGCACTTTTGCAACAGTGATTTGGTTAATATATAAAAGTAAGAAAATATACAATAAATAAAACTTGACTTAACAGAAGTTTTCAATTTAGAATTTTAAGTATATTCATTACTTAAACAACAATACAAATTAATAAATTAATACAGTATTATAATAGGTAATGCCAAAAAAAATTCCCTGCTTTTTTGTTTGTATGCAAAAGTGAATATTTTTTTGGATAACTTAATGTAGCTTTGAAATTTTCTGAAGATTTTAATACAGATGTCACTTCTTTCATCACAAAATAGTACAATAAAACCTGTGGTTAGACACTTTTTAACTTAGACTACATTTTAGATGGATTAAATCAAATATATACACCCAAACCACAATACAAATTAATATAGAAATTATTATTACTTTTTGACTTAAGAACCCAGGAGAGTGAAAAAAAAAATTCCCCACTTTTTTTTTTTGTATGCATGAGTGAATGTTCTTTTGTATTTGGAGGACATAGGTTCGGATCTTGTCTGAGTCAGTTTGTAAATTTTGTTAATGATGTTTAGATTTGATTTCCACGTTCAATTCCTGTGTAACATCCTGTTAACTCATTCACTTGAACCTTTCATCCACTTCATAGTTCTTTCACTAATGACAAATCTCTCTTCTTTATCTCTTTATAATGATAATATTATTTATTTTGACATTCCAAGATACAATGTATAATTTCCAGGAAAGAGGCAATTAGTCCAAACAAATTTGCACTCTTTTCATACACTACAAAGTACAAAAGTAACAACATATTGCAAAAACTTAAAATTAAACTTACAAAAAATTAAGAGGGGAAGTCCATGAATAATGTCTTAAACAAATCAGTTTAAACAAAATAAGCAAACAATTGATAAATAATTCATACTAATCTATAGTGCTTGATGAGAGCAGACTGAAAACTAATTGTGACTGTTAATACTAATGTAATTTATATAGTAAATAATGTAAACACCTATGCACTTTTGCAACCGGAAGTGAGATAAATTATTTAACAATTCACTACATAAATAAATAAATAAATTAATTAATAATGAATTATTAACTAATTTATTTATTTGGGAAATACAATAATTTTAAGTTTCTTTGTTCAGTTTAATTAATTAATTATGATTTTTTTTTCGCTTTCTTGTCCTTACATTTCTTGCCTCTTTCCATGTCTTATTTTCCTTTCTTTTTTTCATTTCTACCTCCTCTCTGTCTTTTCCTTTATTTCCCTATATTTTCTTTCTTTACCTTTTCTTTCTTACCTTTTCCTTCTTTTATCTTTCTATTTCTTTCATTTCTCTCCTTTCCTTTCTTCTCCTTTTCCTTTCTGATACATTCCAAGTTTAAATCTCTCATAAACCCTTGGCTGGCCTGTTTCATAAAAGGGTAGACTATAAATAAACCTATACCACAAAAAATGATCATACTGATCAGAATTAAATTTCAATATAGAGACTGAGAAATGTTCCTACAAAAGACATGGAATTTGATTTTTTGCTGACATGGATTAACCCTGACCCTACCAAGGCTAAAACCTAATAATATGATTAAATCATTAATTGATCAATGTCGCGACATCACTATTGTCCTAGTCATCTACTGAGATATGTTCAGCATTCAAGAACATGCTATGTGTATTCTACTGTATTCATTGTGTAAGGATTATAGCTATATCGGTTTTAGTACCATAAACAAGATCACATTTTTGCTTAAAAAAATAGCATTTTTTTTGTTGCTACATACTGTTACAATATCTTAAACATAATTATATCGTTTTTAATTGATGCTAATGCTATGATGTTGAAATGATTAAAAGTAAATTGCAACCTCAAACCCAGTGGTTTGTACAAAGGTCCTCATATATTTATTTCTATGTATTAAAAAAAAACCACTTAAAAAAACTCAAAAAAAACCCCAAAAAAACTAAAGAAATAGTGATATTAAACTTTTTAAACATTAACAACTGCACTTCCTGATTCTGGATAGCGTCGTTTTCTTTACAGTCTAACAGTAGTAGACTCGATGTAGTAGGCAAAGGCAGAAGATACTGTTAATTCATACTGTACATACTGAAAGTGACGCTGTCCCGTGATCGATTAGTATAAGTGAATGTTTTATTTAATTATTTTATTACAAACATTCACTTGCATTTCTTCTGGATTACCACTTCAACCACTTGTTCCTTCATATAATTATTTAATATCACAGCCATAACAGTGTCCCCCTAAAATAGGACTATAATAATCTAAGGAAAACATTAAAAAGAACAGGCAGACAAAAGTAAATAAACAATAGAGGTTATTATTTTAATTATTCATTACCAAGACATCATTAAAAGGTAGTTTGATGAATCAAGCTGTAGTTTGAAGATATTCATTATTTGATATGATTTTCTTGTGTTTTATGCATTTCTTTTTCTATTCTGTATATATTTTTCTTTATGTCCATTCTATAAAATGTATAATTCTCAATATTTCCAGCCTCTGGTCTCATGTGAAATTCTATAATTCTATTGAATATTATACCGTAATCTAAACATTTTGTTTCTAGTATGCTAACGGTCTCGGCACCATTGCGGTCAAATTCTAGTATTGGGAGACGGCATCAACTACAGGTAGAGAACGTAAAGTTCAAAGTTCAAATGCATGGCATGTTAATGAATAATATTGCTTCATTTTCGTTTGGTTTCAGTCTCATCTGCCTATTGGTTCCATCTCATCTAGGAGGCTATTGTTTTCACACATTTTTTAATATTAAATTTTCTTTTGTTTTTATTATTTTTTTATGTTTATAGTTTTACTAATATAATAGAATATTTTTTAAACAGATTCAATTTCAATTAACTTCTCCCTTTTCCCAAAAAACAAATAAATAAACAAGAGTTGTTCAGAAAAAAAAAATACTTTTAGAAAAATGTACCCCATTGCCATTTTTTCCCATTAATTTTAGGATAATTATTTTTGTTATTATGTATATAAAAAACAACTGCTAGTGCACATTCAGATTAAAATGTTATATGATTTCTTGTGGCAGACCAAATGAGTGTAACAGACATTGCAACATCAAAAATTGTAAAAAATGTCCAATTTTGATTATATGATATCTTTTACAAATGATTGTCAATTTTTTGAATAGATTCCGGTTTGATAACCATTGAGCCATCACAAGTCATTTATTGTCTAAAGATTTCCCAGTGTACCCACGCTGTGAGTCATGAGGGAAAAAAAAAGTTTGAGGGTTGTTCCTTTTGTATCAAGCACTGAGGTCGTTGTTCTCTCTTCAGTGTCACTCTAATTGGTTTTTTTTTTTTATTGTACTTGAAAACATTGATTGTCTATTTCTAGTATGCTTTAGAATATCCCATTGGTCATTCTTTGGATTTTTTTTTAAAACATCTGATTGGGTCATTGGTATTGTTTAAAGCAAAATTTGATTGGTCCATTCTTGGTACATTTTAAGCTGTCTGATGGTATTGTAAACACTCTGATTGGTCCATTCTTGGTTACAATGTTCTGATGGATACTTCTCATTTCTGAAGATGTTTAATCCTTGTTTCATAATTACTGTACAGTATTTAAGATGTTCTTGCAAATGAGGCATTTTATGAGAAATACATTTTTGGAGATCATATTATAGGCCTACTTAACTGTTTTAAATCTAGAATTGTGTGTTTTTTTGTTTTCATTTTTTCAGCTTAATATTAATGTTTTTGTGAGATTTATTTTTTGGCAGATTTTTTTGCAATAGTTTGATGTATTCTGGAGCTGAAAGAAAGTTAACTTTTAACTTGTGCTTTGATAATTTCATTTCATTATAATTTAGTTCTCTTCCCCCACCCTCTCCGCCTTCAATTTAGCAATATTTTATAAGCAGTGGGGCCCAGGATTTGCCTTATGGGGGTTCGAGTTCCCAAACAAAAATAAGTGGGCGTGGGTGGGTGTTGCTCAAAATCTCTTGAAAGTGTTTCAAGGAGGCGAAACTCCCGAAAAATATGACATTTTAGAGGTTTCAAAAACTATTTGTTCGATTTTTAAGTCTACTAATATGTAGAAAATACATACATTTTTTTTCTCCCCGATGAATTGTGGTTTTTCTCCCTGACGGCCCGCCCTGGCTCATTATGAATGAATAGCACAGAAAGTAAAAATATAGATAAGGTGAAGAAGCAGATGATCCATACCTTTATACATGGTCAATGTCTTATTTTATATAAGGTTCTTTTTCAGTAGAAGTAATCACAGACAGTAGTAGTCACTAGTATCAGCTGTTATTTGTGTCATTTTCATGATCCAGTATGGGTGTGATTCTCATTTCATTATTTAATAGAATGACCACTGTATCCGCTATTCAAGACAAAAGTTTCATATTGCATTACATTGCATTATTCTCCCTTCCTTTTCTATTCTGTTATATTATCCACCCCCTCTTCCAATTATAGTAACTCAACATTTGCTCTTAAAAGTCTATTTTTCTCCTCCATCATATTTTTTTTATTATACATTCTAAATGTCTACACCCATCATCTTTTTAAATTGATGGCATATTTTTTAATGAATTACTGTATGTGTATTTTTCTTTCTTTATTCTTGTTTAAAAATGTTACCCTTTTTCTCTCCTTCTACATCTTTAAGTATCAATATTCTTTTGTAGGGCTGTACAGTTATACTTTATTTTATCCAGATATCAACCTCTTTCTTGTTAGTTATCGTAATATTTAGGGCTTGTATTTCTACTGTAGTTACCATATCAATTTCCGGATTTCAAAGCAAAATTCTATATTGTATAGATCTATCATGGATTTCTTAATGCAGCTGTGATTTAATTTGTGTACCTCATTGTTCAGCATGTTTCTAAATTGAATCTTTAATATTGATCCTATAGTTCTAGCTTATAAAATGTGTAGATTTTCTTTAATTGAGTACATCCTTTAGAATTAATATTTAAATGTAAATCTTCAAATCGTAGCACCTGTAAAGAAAGCATTGACATAATATTTGATTTTTTAACTGTTGAAAAAAATTAAGTTAATGTATAGTTGCAATATAAATTGAATTTTTTAAGAAAATTAAAACTACTAGACAGCACTGAAAATACTGAGTTACTGGTCCAAAGGCTTTAATTATGAATTTGGCCCATAAAAACAAAAAAACAAAAAAAAAGATGATGAAAAGTAATACCTCTTTAATTTAATTTAATAGTTCTTTAAAGTATACTAGCCCTTTAATTGTATTATTTCATTTGAATAGCTCAGGCGGAAAATCATAATGTAATAATAAATTCTTAAGTGAATTCTAGTGAGGTTCTAAGTAGAAACAATGACACTTCATATGTTCACTTAAATTGATTACACCAAATGGTGCTTTCTTATCAGCTGGCATTGTAGTCGTGCTCAGTATATTCTAGCCGAGCAACGAGTTTGTGTAGATTATTGTATCATAACCAGTAGAGGTTAAAGTTCTGAGGATGTTTAGATTTTTAAGAAGTATGAATGTTGTTTTTTGAGCCATTTATGCACATGATGATCTGATGATTAACACCAAAGCAACTTAGTTTGAACAATTGATATTTGTTGTTAATATCCCCTGTGTCCTAATGTTTCTGTACTTAATTGTCATCAGTCACAAATGTGGAAGAATTTAAGGAGTAACCAGTGATCCTACAAGTCATCCATATCGTGACTTGATCTATTTATTTTTGCAGTTGTCAATCAGGGTGAAAGAAGGGGTAGCGAGAGGGGTATTGTTTTATCCTGCTTTCAATTATTTTGCTCTTGTGACGGATTAGATGACAGGGTGTTATCACCATCTTTCTTCCAACTTTCTCCTTATCATGCCACTGTTGTCAAATAGCATAACAGAAGAGGTACCGTAGATCACAGGTACAGTGATGGTCAATTTAGAAGGAAACTTTTGGAATAAAAGAATACTTCAAAACTACCATTCATCATTGAAGACCTATTGAGCATCTAGTTGAGGAATTTGTTGGCATGTTTTCAACCATGCTTTGATCTAATTTTTATGTTGTTTTTATGTGAGTACTGTATTTGAATTGGAGCACCATTCTGGCAACATGGTTTTAAGATTCCGCAATACCACCAGAAAGCATTTTGAATGGATTGCTTACTTCTTGTTCCTTATTTCAAAAGATAGCAACAAAACTTGAACAAAGTTAAATCTCTGCTTTGTCGGTAATGCTACCTGAGGTGAGACTTAAACCATAGAAATCAGGTGCCAGGAAGTATCGGCAAGGTTTTGGGATATTTTTGAATTCATAAAAGAGGACAAGAAAATACATTCCATTGTTACATTTTGTTAAATTTTATTTTGAACAACCTGTGAATAAACTGTTTTTGGATAAAAGGGGGAAAAAACATGAATTCTTCTATTTCTGTTATGGAAACAGTGCCACTTTCGGTTAGTTATTAGCCATTTTTTCCTCATTTATTTAACTGATACTTTAATTATTATTTTCTTAATAATGAAGAGTCATATAATGTTTTGCATAAATTTTGTTTTGTTTGTAAAAATGTATAACACTATACTACTTGCCTTCAACTAATGATTTTTAAAAAAAATTTTAAGTTCATAACAATATATAGTGCAAATTTTGAGCCCCTATTTCTTGCATGAAAAGGATCCAAATTGCATTCATTAGAGGGGAAGCAGAAGCAGTACTCTCCCCCACACCTTAAATACTTTCTTCAACCCTATTTATTTATTTATTTTTCTTCTTATTGAGTCTATTCATGAGTTCATACTCTGTGGAGCCATGTTTGTTTACTTCTAAAAAACTCAACATTGCGACTCTCACGTCTAGTGGTGAATGGATTGGTAAAATCAGGGCTGCGACGTGAACGCTTCTTTCTTGTTCCCTTTTATTTATTTATTTATAACCATGATTAGAAAGAAATGGAAGGTACTGTTTCCCTTATACCATACCACTCATGCCATATATACAATCATAATTTTTGAGAGGAGGATAGTATACAAATATTGACTGCTCATGAGGGGAATGGAGAAATCTATTGCCCCAAGATGATGTGAGACCGTGGCCTATCTTCGCGAGGGCTGAAGAGGAAGATAGGCTATGGTCTGCACATCACCAAGGGGCTATAGATTTCACCATTTCACCAAATCTTGAGCAGTCAATATTTGTTTTATATACCTCATACAGATTTTACAAGACCTAAAAAAGTATTGAAAAGAGTACACACCAAGTAGGCCTAGGCTTACTTCTAAGGGCTAGACGATCAAAGTGCCAAATCTCTCTCCTCAGCGTCTTAGAGGTCGAGTCCCCTTTACTATCCGTGCGTGTAATAAATTACATAGCAATGTTATAGGTGAAGGCCTAGAGATTACACGTTGCAACAGGGCAAAAAGTACTATCATTTATGGTGACAGTACTTTTCTCTTGGGGGAAAAAAATGAATTATCATTAAAATCTACGTCATAGGAGTGATGATTAAAGTTATTGGCAGCTTCTTAACCAATCAGATTCTTAGAGTGTGTGGTATATAATACCAGCCAAATGATCATTACAATGATTTTTGGAAACCAGCTGACTAATGTCTTCAATATTTTCAGTGCTGTATTGATGACAATCTGTCTGTGGCCGAACTTCTGCTCCAACGAGGCGCCACCGTTGATCTCAGAGATGATGACTGGTGGACCCCACTGCACACAGCTTGTGCGTGTGAGAATACTGAAATTGTAAACCTTCTTCTTAATGTAAGTTCTTAAGCCCTGTTCAGACTAACAAATTTTATTTGGCAAAAACATGCGACATACCTAAATATGGTCATGATGACATCACATCACTACCATATATGGGCACATCATGACTAAATATGGGCATACAGCAAATTTTTGTCAAAGAAAATTTGATAATCTGGACTGAGCAGTACATTTAAAGAATTATAATTATTTATACTGGAACAAAACCAACATTCATGCTTTTGATATTTGAATATATCTTAGAGATATTGCTTTGCAGATATACATATTAATACAATTAAAAAAATGATGATAGCTTTCTTGATATACAAATGTTTGTTTACTGTAGAATGGAGCAAATGCTAGGCTTATTGATATTGATGGGAACGCACCAATTGATCATACTCCATTGGGTAGCGAGACTCGGCAAGTTATGGAACAGCATATGAAAACGCTGGGTTGGTATCATTTTATTAATATTATTATTATTTAGTTTATGTTTTTATATCATGGAAGAAACTGATCAGTATTCCTATATCATTATCATCATCATTACAACTATTAAGCATTATTATCATTTTTATTGCTGTCATTATCATTCATTAAAATATATTGTGTATTTCTTAAAATTTGTTTGATAAAAAAAAAATGTAATCATCATCATTAAGTCTACTCTTATCATCGTCATCATCAACGTTATCATCATTGTCACCTTTTTTTCTCTTCAGCGTTATTCTTATTACTATTAATTATTGTTTATTAATAATATTATTATTAATTTTATTTAGGTTACACTGATGAAGAACTGAGAAACATCAAGAACCAGCCAGCACATGACATGCTGTCAGAGGTCAAAGAGTTCATTAATTCAAAAGGAAATATCAATGCAACCACTGACTCTGGTATCTCGTTAGTAAGTGTAAAAATTGTTATTAACATATTCTAATAACAAACATTTATGTAATTATTTTCAAATTTTGTGAGCACTGTTAGAAAATAGTTGTTGAATTGAGATGTATAAACTTCCTGGTGCTCACCAGGTAGTGAAGATAATTATTGAAGTAAATAGTGGCTCTTACAGCCTTTAATTTCAAACAGTGTCCGAAATATCGTGAAAATACTACTTACTGTATTTAGCCTATTTTCTGCTAAAGTCTCATTGGTCCTTTGTTAACAAATGTGTTTGAACACCAGATTCAGTCAGTCAATTAATCAATCAATCTATAATGCCATATTGGTTTACAATATATTCAGTCAGAATATCACAACCAATCCTGGAATAGAAAAATTCAGAATATATTTTATTTTTAAATAGGTTGCTAGATAAATACTGCTGGCCTATTTTAAACTATCAATTGAATGAAAAGACCAGTTCATTAATTTAATTTGTCATCTCCTGCTGTTATTATTCCGTTCCAAAAAAATATTTAACACATTACCATATGAATGTATTTGGACAAATGGTTCTTTTCTAAAAATTATTATTATAACATTATAATTAAAAACATTTCAATTTGCAGATGCACATTGCTGCAGCAAATAACTATCGAGATGTGGTTTGTTTGCTGTCTGAGCACAAAGTCAACATGAACCTCCAGGACGATGAAGGCTGCACACCTCTACACTTGGCTTCAAAATTTGGCAACACAAGAATGGCCAAATTACTGGTGAAGAATGGCGCCAACCCGCTGATTGAGAACAATGAGGGTGACAAACCAAAAAGTAAACAAAAATCTGAAAAATCGTTTCTTAGAAACATGCTTGGATATGTTTGTTTATGTTAGGAAGGTCCTCTTAAATTTTCTGTAAAAAAATAACTAAACCAAAAAAAAAAAAAAAAGAGGGGGGATGGTTTTCTTGTGTACTGCCAAATCACCACCAGAAGGACCCCACTAGAAAAGACTTCTTTAGACTTTTGTGGTTCATCATTGGTCTTAAGTCAAAACATGAGTATAGGTAAAAACATCCCAGTTCTCAAATCATTTTTGTTCTGCTGCTGACCTCTGCCCTGTATTTTTTAGATGTTGCAGCAACTGATCTGATAGAAGATATTTTAAAAGTAGCAGAGCAGGAGTACAGACCCAAGGTAGTGAAGCCAGTTAAAGTTGACGAACCAATATATGACTCTGCACTCTACGAAGACACAGTTTCTCTACTGAGACTTAACAGCAAGTCAATGTAAGCTACTATAATTATATACAGTATATATATATATATATATATACCTGGCAACTTATTACCATATCTCCGGAGTTTTTGTTTTTTCTATCTTGTTTGCCAATGCAGCCCTCCAGTTTATATACTGTCTCTTATACACATCTAGATGTGTATAAGAGACAGTATATATAGAAACAGGAGGAAGAAGAGGATGATGATGATGATTATGTGTATAGAGGATTTATTATACCCAAGGAAAAGGAAGCGGTGAGTGTTGTGTACATACTGTATTCTATAATGTTCCAAGAAAAAATGTATTACTTAAAGACATAGCAAAAAATATATGGATATATAAAGTATATTTAGTTTATGTTGGCATCTACGATACAGCAGGGGTCCCAAGTCTCTGTGTAATTGGGATGGCCTCCTGCACTTCCACAAGTAAGCAAGAATTTCCGGGAAAATAACCGATCTCCTGCCAATTCATAATATTTACATGCTTTAACTACTTTATTATCAATTGTGCCATGGAAGTCAGTGCTGATGGGTATCACAATGTGCAGCAAAATAAAATTAAATATATTAAGAAAGAAAGCTCATTTAACTAGATCTAATGGAAGGGATTTCTTGCAAATTCGGACCCCTGTGTAGAAGAAAATAATACAAACCCCATTTCCACCTCATTTTGGAACAGTCCACAGTCTGGTCTTTTCCTTAGTGGTGTTTGCCTGAAAGATACTAAATTTGTTCGCTACTTTTCATTATTATAGTTACTTAAATATATTTGCAGCACCACATAAAGGATTTTTATACAATCTTACTACATGACAAGAAAGTTATTATCATGTTAGTTTGTTATTTCTTATGTTTGTTATTGTTTAATAATAATAATATTACTATCTATCTGCTAGTGTATTTTTGTGTCTACATCCCCATGGGGGGCTGTAGACACTTAGCTATCATCTCACTTGTAAGTTGTAAGAGTAAACCCAGTTAGGAGGAATGGTGGAATGAGTGGCATAAACTAAAGATAAAAATGAAAAGTCTAGTAGAAGCCTACAAAATATGATACCCATGCCTAGATGAGATCTGTCCTATAAGAACTAAAAAGTCAACAATCTGTAACTTGTACAGTTACTTAAGTGAATTGCCAACACAGAAAGGGTGGATTGATTATGAGTTAAAAGTAACCACAAAAAAATCTATGTCAAGTTGTAGACACTGCTCCTGCTGGGAGGGAGCCTATTTTTGTATCTTACAGTAATTATGTAATGATGTTAATGATTCAGTTCTACATGAAGTTTTAATAAATATTATCAAATTAAATGTTATACCATTACTATGATGATTGTTTTTTTTTCTTCCAACTGTAAAAACTATAGGGATTCCTTCCAAAGCCGAGCCAAACAGATGACATTGCTTCTTTGCCAAACCTTACACAAAATACCTTACTACAAGAACTGATGTTACGTTACAGCAAGGATCAAATTTATGTAAGCTGATTATCATTTCAATCTAGTAATTGATTTAAATTGTGTTATTCATTTCTTTTAAAGTAACCTTTAATTTGAGGCCTGTGTAACAGATCTTTTTTAATGACAGTTTGTTCAGACTGCGACTTACAATCGGCAGGCAGCGTCGTGTCGTCTAATGCTCAAACGGAGCAGAGTTGGTTCGAACAACTGCCGTACGAAGCAGTGTGTGTTTGGCTTGAATATGTCAACTAGTTTCAAAAACTGCTACTTTTGCTTTACTTCCAGTTACAAAAATAGAATAAAAAAATACTATCACAGATTAATAATAATGTTTTAATGTTTTTTTGGCATTAATGCAAACTATTAACACTGAATTGTTGCAATCCGTGTTTTATTTGACATTGATAACTTTTATTTTTTTGTTTTTTATACAAAGAATTTCAATTTTAATTAAGGCATTGTTTTTGAAATTAAATCGTTTCTACTCAATTTAGTTCAACTGGATACTAACAACATTCTCAAATGTACCTGTTTCTGCATGTTTTGCCATAGACAGTATATGTAAGTGATTGTTTCATTATTTAATAATGAAATAATCATTTATTGTTTGATCATTGATTAGCAACATTAATCTTTTAAAATAGCAAAACTAGTTTTTATGGAGTTCAAATAAATTACCATCTAAAAATGAAACAAAGGAAAACTTAATAATTCAAAGAGGAAGGAAGATAAAATGAAAAGAGAGTTAAATGTAAGATAAGAAATTATGTTGACATGAGTAATTAGAAACAGTAGAATAACAATGTAATATTGATTTTAAAAATAATAAAAAAGCTATTTTGCCTTTTTTTCTTAAAATGAATAGAAAATAAAGAAAATGTTTGCTTAGCATATATTTTGAATAAAAAACAAACACTAAGATAACAAATATATTCTGATCTTGGTATAGAATGACATTTTAAATAAGTAATACATACCTGTATTGCAGAACCATTTTCTTCATTTTTTTCAGACGTACGTTGGTGATATTTTGATATCTGTGAATCCATTTAAAGACCTCCCTGTCTATTCCAAAAGCATTTCTAAACAGTTTGAAGGCATTCAAGATAGAAGTAAACTTTCCCCGCATATCTATGCAGTCGCGGACCGTGCCTTTCAGATGTTGGTACGCGAACAGAAGTCTCAGTGCTGCATCATTAGCGGCGAGAGCGGGTCGGGAAAAACGGAATCTTGCAAATATTTTGTTCAGCATCTATTGTGGTCGGCTCAAAGTGATGAGAATTTCTTGAATAATAAAATACAACAGGTAAGTTCAATTGTTGTTTTAGCTTTAATTTAAGCTCTTTTCACACTATTGCAACAATATCAGCACAGGTTCGCGGCCGGCTCACTCCTATAGTTCTGGTGGTGGAACAAGTCTTCTCGGATAAGTACTATAAACCGTAGGACAAGTGTACACAAATGCTCATGTGCACTTTAAAGAACCCAGTACACCTTTCGAGACGAGTAGGAGATTACCCCAGTGTACTGGTTCATTCAGCCCCTGTCGTGGACAGATGAAAATGCGCCAGTTAACCGGCTGCAGAGGATATTAAGTGACCCTCAGGTGAGGAGAAAGTTATTGAAAAGTGCAACATTTAGTCCACGACAGCACAAGCAACGATTGTTGGAATGGCACATTATAAATGGAATGATTTGTTGTTTTTTTTTTAAATTTTTTTTTGTGACAAACATACATGATTTTCTTAGATATGGGCATATTTACGTCATAATTATATCATACTTCACTCATATATGGGCGAATCACATACATTTCTGACATAAATCTATATAAAATAATAAAACAAAATAAAAGTGTGTATATAAGTAAAGTAAGTCCTTGCCAAGCAACTAGGACCCATACGGCTAGAGCTTATCCCTAGTTTTTGTAGCGTGAAGCAGATAGGAGTGTGAAGCTCCACATGGCTGGGATGCTAGTTCACTGCAGATTACTCCTACCAGTTTGCAGGTACCCATCTCACAACTAAAAACATCTCAACTCTCTAAACCTCATAATGAGGCATTAGGATTATGTCTTCCATTTAAGAGCAAACCCTGAATAAATCTAATTGTGCTATTTATACAACCTTTATATATATTGTTGGCCATTGTGGTATTACAGGATGTGCATGACCAGAGGTTACTGAGTACAAAGATTCTACAGGTAGATTGAAGTGTAACACACACTCTTATCACATGATTTGTCATACACTCACTCTTGATCACATGACATCACCAAGTTTGTTTCTGATCACATGATTGGTCAGATGATTTTATCACATAATAATGTGTCACATGATATCGCCAAGTTTGTTTAGAAACAAACTTGGCGATATCATGTGACACATTACATTGATATGATCAGAAGTGATCATATGGTTTGTCAAATGATTTAAACAAATTTATCTGATCACATAATTTGTCACATGATATCACCTCATGACATTTCATAGTACATTTGTGTTCCATCATTAGCTCACCCCTGCTTTACCAAAGTCTTGTCCTCATCTTTTAATCCTTCCACCAATGACTTAACTACCTCATCAGTACCTACCCATGTCCCATTAGATATTGCTTTTTCCAGTCTCACCAAATCTCCTCTTTTACCACTTACTACAGTCTCATCCTTGTCTTACCTACGCTCATCCTTGTATTACTATCACTGATATCAAACTGTCAATATGTTTGACTTGAATTTAAAGAAAGTCAGAGATAAATATCAAGCTAAATCCATTAAGTTACTGTGTGTCCTCTATTTATTAACTTCTCTATTTGCACCTTGTTCCTGCTTAAGCTTACATTAATTTTCATTAATATTCATTTGTTTTTATGTATGTAATTTAATTTCATTCACACCTTACATAGGCTAATCTATAGCTCTGCCTTTTCATTCATCAGTATGTCAAGGCAAATGTTGTAATGGATCATTCCGGAGTGTTTATCAAACTTAACAAGAGACCTATCAGAACAGAGCCAGAATGTACTCTTGTCCTATGGGAAACATGTTTAAAAAAAAATGATATCCCACAAATGCATGTGCTTATGTATGTTTACACTGTTACTTTGTGGGATCTAAGTAACATTTTACAAGGGGCGGGGCTTAGCAGCCTATTACATGGTGCTATAAAAATTTGGAACATCTCAGTACTTTTAAGTAAAGATACGTGTAGGTCATGTAACATGCTTGACTGCCTATAAAAAAAATACCTTTCATCATCATCAAGCTGGCATTTTGGATTCAACATATAATTAACATTATGCTTTATGTACTTGCTGAATTTTCAATTAATTTGTGGCAAATTAAATACATACCATTTCTGGTATGTCATTTGCATATGCAAGCATCTGCCATTTTATTTTATGCTATAAATTCATATTAAAATTACAAAATGTTTGTTGCTTTTGTTGTTAAGGTTAACCCACTGTTGGAGTGTTTTGGTAATGCACAGACCATTATGAACGACAACTCAAGTCGGTTTGGAAAGTACCTTGAAATTCAATTCAGTAACAATGGGCACGTGCAGGGAGGTAAGTCTTGTGATCATACTGATATACTCGCAATGAATAATGAGGAAATGTATCTCACAAAAGTATGAATGAATTAGTTAAACTCACAAGAACTAGTGATTACTGTACTAATGATTCTGATGCAAGTATTAGGTATTAATATTACTATTTCTATATTTTTTTCTGGAGAAAGAATTTTGGAGCCTAACACATAATTTGACTTAATACCAATACAGATGTGGATTATAAATTAAATTATGTTTTAGACGCCACAACTTTTTTGTTCTAGCAAATGAAAATAAAATTTGATACCGTTAAATGTAAAAAGAACATGCAGAATATGAAATGTAATGCATTCAAACATTAGTTAAAAGTCATGTGTTATTGAATATTTTATGTTTTTTTATAGTGAAGTTTTATTTCCTAATAAAGTTATTGGTTAGATATATTTACTTGTTTTATATTGAAACGTGTATGTGAATTTGTTCGCCTCAGCAATAGTTAAACCATACTAAATTAAAATGCATGATACATAATTATTCATTACGTTGATTAACGCTTGAAGCCTGGCACAATATTTCTTTGATGTGGTTGTCAAAAGAGACTTAACCAATAACTGTATTTAATCTGCAGCCAAGATTTCCGAGTATCTGCTTGAGAAATCACGTGTTGTGTATCAGAACGAAGGTGAAAGGAATTTCCACATATTTTACTTGATGTTCAGTGGCCTCTCACCGGATGAGAAGAAACGATATTCACTAGACAAACCATCCAGACACTAGTAAGCACATTTTAGATTTTATTGAATCCTACATAGTTTGGTTATATTAAAAAATGTAAAAATAATAATTTCATTTACTTAGTTTCGATTTTACTCCTATCACATGGACATGTAATATGTCTTTAACATGAACATATAAATATAAATATTTTTTTTTTTTTTGCTATTTTGTCTTATTAATGAGGTAGTCTCTTTGTACAAATGTGTTAACTACTATTTTTCTTTATAATTTCAGCTATCTGCGTAATACTACAGATGTTAAGGACTTGTCATCAACAAAATATGTGGAGCGCTTTTTTGGAGTCAAGGATTGCCTTCATATGATTGGCTTCACACATGATGTAAATTTTCACAAGTTTTACAATAAATGAAAAAAAAAACAATACATTATTACATAACCTCACCATTATGATTATACCATATATAATTATTAGTAGTGTGCAAGCAGTTGGTACAGCAGTTGAGCTTTCTTTTCTCAACCATGAGGTTGGGGTTCGAACCTTCACTGTGCATTTTAATTGTGCCCTTATACAAGGCACTTTACCTACATTTATCTCTCAGGAGTATGAATGAGTTCCTTTGCTGAAATATATTGGGGAGGATAAAAAAGGCGATGTGGATAGGAACCAGCCATCCTACCACACAGTGTCTAGGCTTAAATACTGTACAATTGGCTCCTAACTGCTCATTCCCCTACGTTCAATAATGAATATGGGACTACTTTTACCTGTTTTAGTAATTGTATCCTAATTATCTAAGTTATACTCAGTAGTTGATTCAAAACTGAACATTGTCTTGCAGGATGAGGATAATCTGTTTCGAATTTTGGCTGCCCTACTGCACATTGGCGATCTTGAGTTCAAGAAATCAGAAAACTCTGACGCTGCCATCATTGCCAATCCTGATGTGTTGGAGATTGTTGCAGACTTCCTTCAGGTGCCTGCAGATGATTTGGAAGCAGCCATCGTTTCAGAGTCAAACTTTGTTAGAGGTGAGCTTTTCTAAAGTGGCATTGCTTGAAGTTTATGTCATAATTATGCTTAAATAAATATAAACCTCCTGACTTATCCAATGTGTGATTGGTTAGTATATCTTGCACAATGCCTCGTTTATATGCAATAGGTCATGAACCACTTAGAAATAGGATTAACGTGAATCCTTCATTGTCGCTCTCGACACTTTAGTCTTATACAACCCGTCCTCTTTATGGGACTTTGGCACAGTGAACAAAAACCTAATTGGTGTACCAGTAACATGTGTTCAGAATTTTGGGATATATTTCTGTTAACATTCTCAAATTTCATCTGCAGGTGAGATGATTAAGAAGGAGAGGAATGTGGTGCAGGCGTGCGATTGTCGGGATGCATTGGCCAAAGCCTTGTATGGCCGTCTTTTTAGTTGGGTTGTCAACAGCATCAATCAGCTTCTGCAGCCCTTAGAAGATTCACCAGCGTCACTGGATGTTGGAGTCCTCGACATCTTTGGTTTTGAGAACTTCCCAAAAAATAGCTTTGAGCAGGTACTTTTGGTTAAGAAAGGAATATTTTAAATATATTGTTCATATTCTCTACTTTAATATCTAAAAACATAGAGTTTATAGAGTATTTTTTCCATCCTAATGGGAAAATCCAAGAGTGTATACTACTTGGCCTCATAGCTCAATTGGTAAAGCGTCCAGATGCTAATCGGAAGGTCTTGGGTTTAAATCCTGATGGGGACAATAACATTTTCTCAAAAATTTATTCTCTTTTTTCTATCCTGTAATAGGCAAGTGTATTTGGATGTTCAAGAAATTTTTAATAATTAAAAAAAAGTGCCTCATCCAAAGACACAACAAGTATTCAACCTCAGACTTGAACCTGTGCCCTATTGGTTTGAAGCCAAAGACTCACTGTTATGTCATGTCTTTTAGTTGCTATGTAATAAATTGCTATTATTACAAATTTTAAGATTAAAATAAATATTTATTTTTCTTATAGATTTGCATCAATGTTGCAAACGAACAACTTCAAACTTTCTTCAACCGTCACATTTTCCAATTGGAACGACAAGATTGTGAGAGTGAGGGTATCAAAATGGAAAATATCAAGTTCACTAACAATGAGCCTATTGTCAACATCTTTCTACAGGTAACTGCCACAGTTGGAAACATAAATTTTAAATTTTTTTATTTTTTTTATTTTGTACTTTTGAAATATAAAATCAAAGTCAGTTTTAATTCATTAGATTAATATAATATTCAATTGATTAATTATCTGTAACTAATATTATTTATCATTATTTAAAAATTAATTTAACTAATTTTAAATTTTTAGAAAATGTATTTGTATTAATATACCTTAAAACCTCGAATTGAAGCCCTGGGCTTCGTTTTTTTTGCCAACTTTGGAAGGCCTTCTTTTCGAGATGGGCTTCTTTTCGAGGCTACTCTTGCAAAGTAAAGAGGGGAGCTTCTTTCCAAAATGAATGCTTTAAATTTTGTGAATTTGTACTATAAAACAATTAATAAGGCCACTGTAACATCAATGTGTATCATGGAGTGTATCTATAACTGGCATTAAAATACCTAAACTACTGTATAAACCAAGCTTGTTCTTAATTTATTTTGTTTAAAAAAAAATTAATGTACAGTGTATGTACTGTACTATCTCAAAAGGAAGCCTTTGCTATCTTGAAAAGAAGCCCATGGCATACTAAAAAGGGGGGCTTGAATTTGAGATGGGCTTCATCTTGATATTAAGCCCACTGGGCTTCAATTTGAGGTTTTACGGTATGTATATTTTATTAAAAATAATTAATTTATATTTTTTATTGATTTAATAAATATTAGTGATGTTTCATTTTCAGAAACACACAGGTATTTTTGCAGTTCTTGATGAAGAGAGCCATTTCCCGAAGGCAACGGACAAATCACTTGCCCAAAAGCTACATAGTGGTCCAGGGACCACTGGAAAGGGCATCTACTTTATCCCTAAGGACAAGGGAACCACATTCCAAATACTTCACTATGCTGGCCAGGTAAAACATGTGCACCTAAAAATGGGCGTTAAGATAGATAAAATTGTTTTCAGGACCACAAAGCAAGGTACATGAAATTTGGTTTCCCAGATGCTTAAACTGCAGTACATAAATAATACAATATAAATACTATTTCTGAAGAGTTGAATACGAGTTGAATTATAAACAAGACATCCTGCATCGTGTTGTCTTGCAGAACAAGAAAAAAACACAATGTCTAAACATAGAACAACAACAGAACAATGTTTCCATACAATCAGTACTTGTTTTCGCTGACAGCTTTAGGTGATGCTGATTGGTCGGTCGAGCATTTTTGCACAATACAACGATTGCACTGAAAACACTGAAGGGATAGTCTAGTGATTTTCAGGAAAACAAGGCTGTATTGCTCTTTTTATGTTTAAGTTTATTTTTACCTGTTTCCTTTTTTTATGTTTTCTTTGCTTCAGGTGAAGTATGATTTAACAGGTGTGTTAGAGAAGAATCGTGACACACTACCAAAATCCATCCTGTTCACTATGAAAAGTAAGTCATTCAAATATTGTACAATTAACAACATTTAATGCATAAATTCCTTATACCTTAATAAATAATAACCTGAATAAGTCTTGAAGGTTTGCATGACGAATTGACAATAATTAATTAAAGGTTTTCAGTACACCATGTGGCTTATGCTACAATCTAAATTGATTGTATTTGGTTCTAATAACTTGGTATTATTTAATAAGTTATTAGAAAAGTTGTGTATCATACATTATGTGGAAATATCACAATCTAAATTGATTGTATTTGGTTCTAATAACTTTGGTATTATTTAATAAGTTATTAGAATAGTTGTGTATCATACATTATGTGGAAATATCAAATTACTATGAATATAAATTATTTCTAAATATTTTTCATTACAGCGAGCAACAGCTTGGTAGTGCGTGAGCTTTTCCAAGGCCGATTAACGCGCACAGGGTCACTAGCTCCCAGCGCTAGGCAACGGCAATCAAGGAAGTCTCAAAAGGATACCCATGATGCTTTTGAGTTTTTCAAGAAAAAAAAGGCACCGGAGGTAGCTAGGAAGGTGGGTTGGCAGCACTTGCTATGGTTTTACAGAGATCAAGTCATATATGAATAATGACTATGATAATAATATGACAATCGATTATGATTTGATGATCTTGTTGATGGTGAACTGTTATATTGTAGTGGTGATATGGTAATTTGGTTAGTGATTATTAGGTGATGATAGACATGGTATAGTGATAATGGTGGTGGAGATAATGATGATTAGGATGGTGATAATGATGATGATATAATTGCAAAGATGATAAAAGATGATGATGGTGTGTTCATTTGCTGATGATGGTGTTGATATTAATGAGGATGATGACGACAACGGCGGTAGCAATGAAGGTGTAGTTGGTGATGACGAGTGGGGTAATAGTGGTGGAGATAATGGTCATTAGGCTGGTGATAGTGATGATGATGTAATTAAAAAGATGATAAAGGTGTTGATGGTGTGTTCATCTACTGATGATGGTGTACATATTAATGATGATGATAGTGGTAGAGGGGGTGGTAGAAGCAATGGAGGTGTAGTTGGTGATCATGAGTGGGGTAATAGTGGAGGAGATAATGGTGATTAGGCTGGTGATAGTGATGTAATGATGATGTGTTGATCTACTGATGATAATGTAGCTATTAGTGATGGTGATAGTAGAAGTGGTGGAAGCAATGGTGATGTAGATGGTAATGATAATAGTGGGGGAGATAATGGTGATAATACAATACAATAGTACAATAGTTCCCCTATTAAAGACAATAAAGATGATTGTTGATGGTAATTGCATATTAACCATACACCATTTATGATAAATCTCTGACTAGGATTGATTTTGCCATTGTTTTTGTGTTTCTAAATGTTGTATACTAATCTGTATATGACAGCCAACAAGGTCATTCTGGATTTTGTTAATAAGTGAAATAATATGGTAAACGAAATATATATATTTTTCTTCTGTAGCCTATGAAGAAGAAAGGTCCACCAGTGATTGGAACTGAGCGAAAGGGACCAGCAACGGTCGCGTTCCACTTCAAGGTATTCAAATAATCATTATTATCCTCATCACCATCATCTACCATCATCAATTTCTATCTTCAGAGAGAGGAGCTTAGCTTAGTCAGCTAAACTGGTGGTAGCCACTGTGTGTGTGCTGAACTGTAGAGATCTCTAGGTCCCCTGTCAATTCCCATCTCTGCTCTCCTTGTATTTCAGCTAGAGAGAACTCAGTGCACTCTTAGGAAAAGAATAGGGGATTGTCTCCCAGTGTACTGCCCAATCACCACTAAAAGGACCCTACTGGAAATATGTCTTCTTCAGGCTTCCGTGGGTTATCCTTGGAGTTTACACCAAATTAAATCTTTCTATCTATCAATTCTACTAGTTACCATTAGCATCTAACAGTTTGTATTATTACCATTCATTTTTTATTTCTTCATCAGAATTCATTGGCTGAGCTGATCTTGAAGATGTCCAAATGTTCACCTCATTTCATCCGTTGTATCAAACCAAATACCTCAAAGAAAGCAGATAAGTTTATCCCTGAGTATGTGATTGCCCAGATGCGTTACACAGGTATCATGGAAACAACACGTATTCGGCAACAGGGCTTTACCATGCGAATAACATTTGATGACTTCTTGTCCAGGTAAAAATCCCGAGAAAAAATAACTCATTAGTTGTGCACTGAATTATTGTTATTAACTCATATTACTAGCTTTACTGGATTTCTTTAATAATATATTAAATTTGAAGTAAAACTGGATTAATAAAATAAATAGTAATAAATAATTGTAATGAATCAAATAGTATAATAATTATTATTAATATGGACCTGTCAATAGGGGGGTTATCTGCCATTTTCACAAGAATACGCAGCATATGCCGGGGGAGGGGGTCAGCAGTGTACTGTAGTTTACTAATAGGAAAAAAATTGATAGTAAGATGACAACAGTCATCATATTTACTATGTATTCTTTTGCGGTGAGCGATAAGCAATTAAAAAGATTAAGTTTTGTACTCTTGAAAATTATGAAAAAATAGATGACTTTAAATGTCCACTGACTATCCATTTTTTAATACTGTGTTAAGTAGAATGCCTAACAGATTAGGGTAATAATTGACCAAATAAGTTATACTTTGTTTAGTAATGCTTATTTGTAGATTTATTTTTTTTTTTTCCTCTGTTATAATATATTTATGACTAATATTTAATTTACTAATATCTATTACTAATTTCTACTTTTCTAGGTATTATGCGCTTACGTTAGGAAGTGTCCCTAGGAATAGCAGTCTCCCCGCAGTACAGAAGTGCAAGAAGGCCCTGGATTCATGCCAGCTACAAGACTTCAAGGTAAGACTTTTTTTGTGCCTGGTTTAAACGAGACTTTTTTTATACCTTGTCTTGCAAACTTATTTTCTAAAGAAGAGGGCAGAAAAAAAATTAAAACAAAAATTTTGTTTTCTTATTTAGCAAATAGTTTTGTCAAAAACTTTGAGATGGATGAAAAAATAAAATAAAATTCTATTGGTAAATGTAAACTGTAATAATGGAATGGTAAAATGCTTTAAATTTATATAATTAGGGAGAATACATATTTTATTTTTGGAGATTTCAAGGCAGCGCCAAGCGTAATAAAAATAAAAAAAAACTCTATATTTTTTTCTGAAATTTCCATTTTTTTGTGGCGGCGGGTGTAATATTTGTGCAAAAAATAAAATTGTTTTTTTTTTTTCAAAATAAATATTATTTGCGAGCTTGTTATACAAGGTATAAAAAAGTCTTGCTTCAGCAAACTTTTGAAAGGTCTTTAGAGGAGGAGGGAAGAGACATTAAAATTGTTAGACTGCCCTCTATAGAATGATGGTTAAGAGTATTCTGAACTTATAATACTGCCCTCAACAAATACGGTATTAAATTTAAAAAAAATTGGTATTAAGTGTTATGCTCTCAAACCCTAGTTTTGTGGCCAATCAAGAACATTATATTCTTTTATCCACCTAGCAAATCATTCATCTGAAGTTTTTATTTCAGTATTATTAATGATTTGCTATATTTTTATTCAAAATAACACTCAACAGTGAATATCATAAGCAGGGACATCTCCCTGATATAAGCATATTATATAAGATTATGATAGCTATCTTGGTGACCAGATAGCTTCTACATCATACATCATGGCACCCAGCAAATTATACGCCAAGATATTTAATTATGTAACAATGGTAAACCATATATATTTATTTCATCCAATATATGAATATTACAAAAATATATTTAAAGGTGTTGCATAATACAAAACCTGTTCATAAATAATTACAGATCAGCAGAACTGTAAACAAAGAGTTGGCTACTGTTGCAAACAAATTAAGAATGTGTTTAGTGACTAAACTATTTTTAGCTCGTTTAGTTATTGATTTTGCAAGGTATGTAATGACTTAAATTCATTGTTCATATCTGTCAATACAATTATGAGATGATGTGTTTGTTGTAGCTTGCTGAGTTAGATTATAATACCAGTGTTCAGTTAGTCTTTACTTAGCAGCTCTTGGAACCTCCCAAGTCTTATATATGTGTTTACATGACTGAAGGTAAAACTTAAGCCTGTGTCACATTGCAAATAGTAAGATATTTAAGCTTTGAAACTCATGGTCCTTGGTTCAAGTGGATATTTACTTGTGTCCTAGCTTTAGGTAAGGCTCTGATTAATTTGTTTTTTGGAGATGAGGTGTTAAGCTGGTGGTTCTAAATGAACTTGGAAAAGCTATTTGGAAAATATCACAGGATCATTGCCTTGTCTGCTCATCATTTCTTCTGTGTAATGTTGTGTTGGTCAACAGATTTCCACCAAAAAAAAAAACCTGATTTTTACAATCTTAGAATGATACAAGTAAAAGATGTTTTGCCATGTGAACATCATGACTGTGAATGAGTACAATAGTTACTTAATATTCCAAGTGACAATGAAAATCATAACTGTAGATTTCCTTTATTCTGACATGGCAATATTTAAAAAATTGAATATTAGAATGATTGTTTAACAGATTGCTACGCTTTTTCATTTCCAGAACCAGAGTGACTCAGGAAAATATATTGATTTGATATAAATTGCATTGAAATGTACTTTTTTTTGTTTTTAAATCTAAATTTTAAATTTGTTTAAAATCAAATTTTAAAATAGAATTTATTGGGCTAGAAGCAAAATTTAAACCCTTGATGGTCATTGCATAGAAGTGGTTTGTCGTGGCGGGAACGGTTTGATTTCCCAACCTTGATGTTGGGGTTTTCAATCGCTCGCTGTGCATTTCGCTTGTGTCCTTGAGCAAGGCACTATTTGCATTGCTTCTCTCCACCTAGGAGTATAAATGGGTACCTAGTGGAGTTGCAGGCTCCGGCACAGATTACCAGCAGGAACACTTAAAGCATATGAACCCAATGACCAGGGAAAAGAATTGTGCTTTATAATCTCAAAGAAGAGGTGCATTAAAATTGACATAACAGTACCTGTACTGACCAAATGACTTGTCATTTGGATTTGCAAATTTGTATCGTGAGTAAATTTAAAATTGAAAATGGTACTGGGTTTGGAATAAAGAGGTTCATGCTTTGTTCAGGGCATTCAATTCATAGAAGCCTTTTATGGAGAAAGTGTACCTGTTTGTATATTCCTAAAATCCTCAGCCGTAATTAGCCATGATATTCCCAACACGCTTATCTGTAAACTTGTCCAAGTGCTTCTTCCTTGTGATATTAAAGACAATCAAGTAAATTAAATGAAGCTTAAATTGATTGGATTAACTTATTAAGTGTTTTGAGCAGTGACCCAGATGTTGACCCCCAACTAATTGGTTGGATGTGGAACTATTTAAACAGAATGTTTAAAAACAATACAGTAATAATTTATTACTTTTACAAAATATTTTGAATAGCCTCTCCATATTCCAATGATGGTATAATAACGATAGTGTTGGTTGTTGAAGGTTTTCTACTCCTAATTCTAGATATGGCTTTGGCTGGTAAAATGGTAACCAATTGGCTAAAATCCATGATTAAATTATTAATAACTTTAAGAAGTGCCCTTTTTACTATTACGGATATATTTGGCTCCCTTTTGGGGGAAAAATTTGGCAAAAAAAAAAAATATATATATATATATTTTACTATGATCGATCAGGAACATAACTTTTTTAGTTGATCTGATAAGAGTAAGGATAATAGTAAATAATTAATGGAAATATTAACAGTGATAATAAGGATGATGTTTAATAATAAAAAAAACTTCTAATCCTCCATATTTTGTTATTGATCAAATTTTCCACAGCTGTAGTGGTGGATATAATATTAATAAATCATCAAAATATTGTTCATCACTAAATCCGCTTTAGTCTTTCCGCTAATCAATTATTCTTTTATCCCATTGATTTCGTTAACACCTTTTATCACATTTCCTATAGTAATTTTACTACAGAACTTCTTCCCGTTCCCTTAGGGATAGCTGACTTTATCTGACATAAGGGATGTAGTTGTTTTTCATAAGCCAATGTACAACTGAGGCAATAACCCACGTAGGCTGTAAGTAAACTGCTTATGAATCAGTAGCGGGATGTAGCGCGACCATGAAATGACCCAGTCTTTTCTAAGCCTCCCAGTGAATCATTGAAGTACTCTACTCTAGATCTGTAATTAAACACTACCAGCGGAATACAAGAAAATACTCTTTAAAATTTATCTTATTTTCAAGAACTCTTTTGATTAATCAAAGTTGTACAGAGAAGGTAGGCATGGTTTTATGTTATATCTGTATATCCAGGAATAGTGTGTAGCTCCCTATACACAATAGTATGAGTAGAGTTGTGAACCAAGAATGCATATATCTACTATACTACTGTGTCAGTGTATAGCACTAATATTACTACTGTGTATGTGTATAGCATTTTATGAATAGTAAAGCAATAAAAGGGTTTCATGCTTGAGGTTAAGTGAACTCTGACATCATAGTTAGTCTATTAGCAGCTGGGACCTCTGGATGGTTGAACCATGGTTGAACTGATTATTCTGTCGACCTTGTAGACCTAGAATATGCATAAATGCTATACATATTCAATATTATAAATTTTTATGTTCAATTTACAATTCTAAACCATGATTCAATTCAATAAATACATGGACTTATAATGTGACCTGCTCTGGCAAATCTTGACATTTGTCGCAGTTTCTAATTTCGTGTCAGTCCCCAAAATGTTTGCGAATCAGAGTTTTGAACAATTTCAGATTTTTGCAGTTTATAAAAAAAAGATATTGATGAACATTTCTGTAAAATTTCAATCACTGAATCTAAATGAAAAATATATTTAAAATATTTTTAAAATCCAAGTCCTAATAATATACTTTTGAGTTTGGAATCTTTGAAAGCTTTTTTTCATGACCTACAACAGCGTGAAATAAGGACATTCAGTGTCAATTGAAAACAGTTTATGGATATAAGACCATAGTTTGTAATAATATAAAGTATAACACTGTTAACAGAAATAATTTTGTATGTATTCTATGTATGGTGATTTATGTTGTCTAGTCCTTATCCCAGTTGTTTATCTCTTAATTACATTACAGCAATGATTCATTCTGTTAATTAACATGAATTGATTTTAACTTCCTTTTGTTCTAATTGTGGCAAAGGAAACAGTGGATATATCATCAAGGTGTTCTGTAGTTTGTATGGTTGATTTGAACTAAATAGAGATGGATATTTTGTTATAATAATAACTATTATGTATTTTATATTTTAAGGTATTTTCAGTTTCAAGACAGTGTAGGCTTGATGTTTTTTACTGTACTTAACAAATAAATATGAATACATAATTAAAACTTGCATTACACCATTTGGAACAAATATGTTTCCAAGAAAACCACAATGTTCTATCACTACTATGCTCCAGTGCCCGCCTTCCTCACCTATGGATCCAAACCTTGGACCCTTACCAAATACCTGTTGGGCAAACTCAGAGCTTTGACGTCTCAGACGTATGTTTAGAATAAGCTGACTAAACCGGGTGACTAAACATCATGGACCTATTAATAGGTCCATGCTAACATCCAGTTTTACTATAGGTAAACTTACTGACAAACCATTTACTGTATCATCATTTATTATTGAATTTGCATTTTTTTGTAAATAAATGTCACTTTAAATTTAATTTAATTTAATACTTGGTCACCTATATCTGCACGATTCCCCGACAAATAGTAAAAAGTCATGCAAAGCTGTGGTAAACAGGACATGTTTGATGCAGACTGTCAGAGTTGCCGCAGCTCTAACCTAGAAGCATGATTTGCTAGAGTAAATATATACTGTATCCCTTTGGTTGAATATCCACCTGGATTAATAGACACCTGGGGGTTAAATAGCCACATGACTGACCACCTGGTTTTTAATAGCCACCTGAGATAAATAACTATCTGGTTTATACATTCATCTAATATAGATGACTACCTTTTTACTGGTTTAGCTATGACATAGGTAACTATACCACCCGGTTTTACATAGCAACCTGATATACAGTAGTTGATCACCTGGTTTTACATATCCACCAGAGAAAGACAACCCTGTTTAAATATCCATCTATGATAGATGATCATCTGACCAGTGGTCTATGATCTCATTCCCAAATGTAAAAATTATGGATATGTCAAATTTAGGATGAAAACATGGCCCTAACACTTTAAGAACTTTGACATTGGAAAAAGTGCGTTGATCTTAAAGGAACTATTAGTGTCATCTCTTGGTTGAAGTTAGGGAAAATAAAATTTTTTTTATTAGATTATCACTCCTGTCCACATCAAAAATTTGGGAAATATTGATGCAGGAATAAAAAAATTTTTTTTGGCCGCATCAATTATTTCAGCAGCATAAAAATAACAATGCAATTTTGTAACTTCAAATACAATTTCTTTAAAAAGCTATAAAATTAAACCAGTTTTTATACAATATTTACTATTTACAGACCAAATATAAACAGTCCCTCCCTCATTGATAAAAACAAAAGCGAAATAATCTATTGTTTCTATTAAAAAAAAACAAAAAAAAAACCGCCCTCCCTCATCAATTTTTTTTTTAAAAGAGTGATAATCTAATAATTTTTTCTATGTGACCTTAAACCTGAAACATAGCTAACAAGCCTACAAAAACAAAAATCCAACATAAAAATTATGAAACCAAATGGATTAAGAAAAAAATTAATTACAGCTGAAGGTTGGTCATTGAAACCAAAAACAGCAACTAATTGTGTTATTATAAATGACAAATCTGTTTGTAGTTTGTTATTACAGTTAATGCAGTCTTGTCGACAGATAGTCTACAGATACTGGATATAAAACTAATATTTTACGAATGGTTAAAATGTTATGACTTGTTTTTACTGATACTTACATATAATACTTAAGGACACTTGTTGCAGTCTGAGTAGCCACCAGCAAAAGAATGGATTTCTTTATAATATATCAAGAAGTCCAGTCTTCAGTTCACTTTAAACAATTTACAAATACTGTATGAAACTTAGCAGAAAGTGGCTCTAGAGCCCTGGTATTCAACCCCGGCCCACAGGCCAACACCAGCCTGCCAGAGATTTTGATCCGGCCTGCTTAACATTGCTAAAATTAAATCATTTTGCTGCCGATTTTTAGAAAAAATTTTCCTGTTTATAGAAACACCTGCTAGGCACCTCTACTCTAGCATTGTTTACGAGAGTGTAACTTTTTCTGAGTGTAGCTCACTGTATCTAGTGGCTAAGAGTGCTATTTCCGACCATCTAGAGGTGCCATAATTGTACATTTTCTTACTTCAGTCACAACCATGGTGGGGCTGAGGTGGTATTTTCCCCCATCTGTGAAAGTTCTTCACTGGCCCTTTCTATTCCAAGTCCACCACTATAAAAGGAAATGGGTGTTGCTGACATAAAAAAAAAAATGAAGGTACACAATTTATATTGGCCCGTCGATGGTCTCAACAGATTGGAACTGGCCCCCAGCTTAAAAAGGTTGAATACCCGGGCTCTAGAGCATAAAATAGATTGTAAGGATATATTTACAGTAATGTGTTGTATTTTGTTTACATTTACTCATCTTTAAGTTATTGTGGTAGCTTAATTTTTTTTAAATAATTCTATGAATGACTGTACCAAAAATAAGACACAGTGCCTTGAGAAATTGTTTCTTTTTTGTAATTTTTTTTGGGGGGCAGAATACATGCTAAAACATATCACAACTCAATTTTTTAGGCATCCAGTGGGCAGGGCTTTAACACCTGCACACCTACACCCCACCCACTGGTCTCTGCTTTATTGGTCAAATCCTAGCACCGCCCTTAACTCTTAGTAGAGGAACATAAGACCCAGGAGAGACTTGTGTGATTTTTTCATTCTGATAAAAAAAGTTGAGTCTTTTTATGGATTGAACACATGACCCTAGGTTTGGTAGGCCGGCAACCTACTCACCAGGACCACTCCTTAAAATCCTGTCCTTTTGCTTGATAATCAGTAGGATAACATTTGATCCCTCCAGAGAATATACAAAATGATTTTCATTGTTTGTAGGTTATTCTTATTATAGCTGCATGATTTACTCAGCAGCTGTTTCCAGCTGGAAATGTACAAATCTATTTTTATTTTTATATATCATATTGTCTGCAGTAGATTTGTGAAGAAGAGTGTAACTCTTATCAGGAAAGTACATCTTTAGTCATGTTTTTTCACATTATGATTATTATTATTCTATAATTTTTTTCTTTTTGTAGGGTGAAAATAATTTATTGTATTCTCTTTGTGAGAGGCTCATTAATTTTTCTATTGATTAATAAGCATTATTATCACCATTAATAATTGTTTTGTTTGTAGGTTGGTAAGACCAAACTATTCTTCCGATACTGGCATGTGGAGAAATTAGCAGCACTTTGTGCCAAAGAAGACAAGAAAATCTTCATCTGTCAGAAAGGTAATTTGAAGTGTTCCATTCAGTTTATTGTCCCCTAAAACATGGTATATTAATATTAAGAGGCTTTGTTTGTTGCTAGATTATTCATAATCCTGTCATTAACTACTCTTAAAAAAATATTCATGGCTATTTTTTTTTATCTTTGAGTAATGTAATTCCTGCAAAAAGTAAAATTTAAATGGCAATTTATTTGATGTTAGATTCTTTTTAAAAAATAAATTATTTCAGTTTAAAAAAAGAATGCATATAATGATTTAAAAAAAATCAGTTTTAATACAGAATTTAATTATTGGGGGCCATTTTTACCTACCTGTTATTTGGGGCCATTTTTACCAGGGCCATTTTTACTGGGGCCATTTTTACCATACACCATCAATGAATAGTATCTGTAAAGGCTGTTAAGACTATCATAGATTCTGTTTTACAAAAACACATAATAAAAATATATGCACATGATGACTATATATGGGCATACATCAGTTTTTTGTCAAATAAAGAACTTAACACACACTTTATACCTCAACTGCATCTAATTAGCATCTCATTAATAAGATTCAGTTATGTATACAATTGAAGCTTTTTTACACCATATTGCAGCTCAAACTGAATTTAATTATCATCTCATTAACATGTCATTAATCTCCATAAATCGATTACAAACACATGAATAAACTGAAGTATATTTAGTGTTAGTGCATCCGATTACCATATAATTAGCATACATTTATTTGCACAAATTCACTAACATTGCTCAACCATACATACATCTAATTAACATATCATTATTATAAATATATTCATTTCTCCTTGCGTCTTCATTGAAATGTTCAACCTCCCGTGTTCGCTTAACCTTGCATGTTTGAATGAAATGTGCATTTGAATTTGTTGTAGGATAAGCAGTTGATCTTACATCTCAGTCAGTAACATGTCCAATGGATTAGTAACATGCCCATAGGATTATTAACATCGTGAGAAGGTATTTTCAGTCTAATCTCGCAGTCCATCCATAAATCTCGCGTGTCTCATCATATTGTAGTATCTCATCATATTTTGATGTCTCATGTGAGATTATTTACACAGTGTGCTAAATTTTCTAATTTTAATACTCTTTGTTCATGGGATTTTTTTTCAAATTTGAATGTTTTATGTTTTATTTATGTTTTTATATCTTCTTAGTTCTTGTTGACCTTGTATTGTTGATCTGTTTTTGATTTGCCCAACATAAACATATTGTGAATTTAGCCATCAAGTTATAGACATTTGGTTAGGTATTGAGTAATAAACAATAATGGAATACTTTGTAAATAAACAGGTGACTACGGTATATAAAAACAATAAATATTTGTTCAAACATCATAAAAAAATATGAACAATCTTCGATTCTTTTCTTTACCAAAAAAATGTAATTGTTTGCCTTGCATTTGTGATCCAGACTTGACCTAGGCCTGTAAATATTTTTTCTCCTTTATTCCATTTGTGTATATTTATATATATTAATGAATAAAGTGATTTTGTATATTGTTTCCGTTTCAAGGATTTTAAACCAAAACGAAAACACTGTCTTTTGTGCTTTAATTAGGATTATCATTAACACCATTACTGTTTTATTTGTTTTTATTTAATATTGTATTTATTTATTTGTTCTTGAAACTGGAGGGTCTCATCTGTAAAGCAGTCCTGTTCAACCAGAGAGTCCAGTATATTAAGCCTAAAAAATAAATTGTTTGTTTGCCCATCTTTTTTTTTTTAATTATTATAAAAAAGGGGTGGGTGGAAAAAGTTTTTTTTTTAAATTTTTTGATGAGATACTCATCAGATGGAATAAAAATAACCCACAGAGGCTTAGAAAGGCAATATCTTACATCAGACAACAAACAACTTTAGACTAATTTGTACGGCATCTGGCAAAAAATGAAGATAAATTCACTCACGTTTTTAAAAAAGCTTCTTTTTTGTTTTTCCGCCCCTATTTTTTTCAGTGAATTAGGGGCGGGTGGAGGAGGGCAAACAAACGATTTTATTTTTTGGCCTTTACTTGTCATTTTGTTAATATTGTTAATTGCTATTATACTGTACCATAATTATTCTTATTATATTTGTTATTACTATTGTTCTACTTTATGTGACAGTTTGTAGACAATGGGATATTGTTTGATGGATCACTGGAGGGTGTGTATATATCTGACAGGATGATTGATATAGTTGTTAATAGTCGGTAGATTATCAATTTGTTACTTAAGTATAATTATTCCATGTCATTATGCTATGCTAATAGCGTAAGACATCGAGACATAAACACACAATTTTTAGTATTGGCGTGATTAATTAGGAGTAACCTTTGACCTGATACAGCCACCTTGCTGTAACTCCACAGTGAACAGATGTTGAAATTAGAGAGGCAAGGTGAAATAATAAGGTAAAACTACCAACCCTTGAGGGTCAGTTAGTTTATCGCTATCTCAGGAAGCAAACAGTCATTTCATTTATACTGGCAGTCTACTAGACAGGAAGTGCTAAGTGTACTACATTTCATGTTGCTGAGCTTCAGGCCAGATTGAGGCAGACTGGAAGTAGGACAGGAGTAATTTCCACTTCCTTTGCACCAAAAATACAGGCTTAAGTTCTTCCTTATTCTTCATAACCGGCCTAGAAATTCCTGTGTATAGGTACAGCTGCGTTGATAGCGTAGAGAGGAGAAAACAACCGTCATCTACTGCTAAGTTTGGCCTAGAGAGAGTGAGAGTGTTTTGCAATACAAAAGGACTCACATGTAGACGAATGCAGTGATCTGTATCGTAGGTCATTGACAGGTAAACTCCCTGGATCTCCACACACAGCATTGTTACTGTAGCAGTCTTTGTTGTTACTGATCATTATTATTCCATGCTTTCATATTTGGGACTTATCCAGCATTTAGTCTGTTGCTCAGATTTTTAGCAGGTAAATCATGTTTAACTACTCCTTCTACAATTTTACATTAAGGATAGGCCTGAGATTTTCCTCTCTTCATTAGCATTTTTGTGAATATTTATTTTCTTTGTAGTTTTTCTAGAACCGTCACCAATATTTTTATTTTGATTAGTGGTATTAGTTTGTCTTTACCACTCTCTTAATGATCATTAAGGAAGTGGTCAATTAAGATTATGTAACCACACCTCTGTTATAATAATTATTTTGTTTTAATTTTACATTTTAATTTTCCCCCTGGTTATTTTGTGTAGAATATTTAAGTGTAAAAAGAATGTTAATGAAATATTAACATAATTAAATATAATTCTTTTTATGTATTCTGTGTTTATGTAACCACACCTCTGTTATGATAATTATTTTGTTTAGAATATTTAAGTGAAGAATGCTAATGAAATATTAACATAATTAAATATAATACTTTTATGTTTTCCATAAGAAATATTGCTGTTATTTTGGTGAATTAAATAATAGTGACGTAATTTAATCATAAAAAGACAGAAACTAATAACTTGTAAATCAAATCACATTAACTACAGTAAATGTAATAATTATTATTAATAAGTTACTGAATGAAAATATATTGAATGAAATTAAATACACTGGATATTCAATTTAGTAATCACATTATTATAAGTAATATAATAAGTAATTAGTGTAGTCATGGATCATACACTAGTGGAAATAAATAAAATTAAAATTAAATAATTTGATTTTTCGCTTTAGATTTTTTTTATGTGAAGATAAAATTAAGAATAAATACTGTAAATAAAGACGAAAATCGTTGTGAACTACATTTCCAATAGGTAGGGTAAATATTGTCAAGGGGATCCCCCTCATGACACTGACAACCATGTACTGACCGGTACTTGCAGCATCACATAGAAATTAATCATAAAATGCATCTGCAGAATGTTATAATTTAACCTGAACCTACAGATATTGCATTTAATATTATGAACCCAAGGCCAAGGTAGTGTACAGTATTCTATCTTTTACCATCGAATGTTATTATTTGATATAGTTATAAATCACAGATGTGTATAAGAGAC
>NW_022700553.1:481861-489479 GCF_011630105.1 Anneissia japonica
AAATCAAAGATCACTTTTTTCATCATGACAAATAAACCTGCTTTCACAAACAGGAAATGTTTAGTAGGTAAATCTGAAGCACCGTGAGCGCTGCTAGATGAACACTGGCGCTACATAAGTGCCCATTTATTATTTTTATTATTAAAATGTGATTCGCTTTCTAGAGCACCACCTAGTTTAAAGTAATATATCTTCCATCTTGTAAGTGGCATGTTGTGAGTTGTGTAGAAATTTTAAAAATGAAATTCATTTTGAATATTGATCAAATCAAGTGATTTGCTTTAGGCTGAGAATGCCATTTAATGTATTTAGCATGGGTCTACATTACTACAGTATGTTTATTACACTCAAGGGAACTCTTACTATGTTTTTAATATGTAAACCATTTCAGTTTAGTAAATGTTTGTATTATCTGTATTAAATTATGGATAAGGTAGTATAAGCCTAGTTTGGTGGTGGAATGGTTAGGTTACCTGCCTAGCACTCACAGGGTCTTGGGTTCATATCTTGTTGAAGCAACTCTTACTTTATAAATTATAAAATGAAACTAAATCATAAAAATATTTTTTGAAATTAACTTGCCCATTTTGAAGTAACATAAAAGTTATCAACTTGAACACAGAAATTAGTGTATTTAAAAAATGTCTACCCATCAGCTAACAGCGGAAAATGATAGAAACACTTCCAGTCACTGGAAGTGTTTTATTATTTTTATTATAATTTTTTGGTTTAAAAATCTAGGTACACATTTTTTAATTAAATAATTTTTACGCACAAGTTAAAAATGTTTATGCTATTGCAATATGAGCAAGTTTATTTCAAAATTATTTTTTATGATTTTTTGATATTAGCAAGGAACAAAGTGAATCTGTTCCCCTATAGAAGAAAACTAGCTTAATACTGCTTAACACTAACAGGTTTTCCAGCGTGAGAAGAAAAAAAAAGTAGAAGAAAATAAATAGATAATTGATTTATATCATAGAAATCATTGTAATTCAAATTAACTACAAAAATGACATACTGTACTGCTTTCACTATTCCTTATCACTGATGTTGTTCTTATTATCTGTACTATGTAATAAATACTTTGTAGGCCAAATTCTGTCCTGTAATATTCTTAGTTCCATAATGGAGCTAACCCTCTTCACTACCGAGCCCTCCAGATGCTGCTACAATTACCCCACAGGGGCATATTCAGAGATGTCCGAAAGGGGGTGCTGAATGAGGGGGGGGGAGATGAGCCGATCAAGATAACACTACCATAGGGTGTCATGCCCCCTCAAAATTGTTATTTTGTAGACGCCCAAAAATAACATTTGAGGCATTATGGGTAATCAATTTTCTTTTTTTTCCTTTGTTGTTCTTTAACTTTCCAAAACCCCCCCCCCCCCAAATTTTCCTCTGTCCCTGACCCATACCTACTAGCCCTCTCGCCAGGATTTTTTTTAAAGAGTGGCGGAATTCCAGAAAATGTTGTCCAAAAACTTTAAAGGGTGGTGCACAAAATTGTAAAGGATGAATACATTTTTGATACTACTACTTATGGTGTCGGATACAACGCGGTATGACCCGTGTCCCACAATTTAAATGTTATTAGTAGACTATCTACCTATAAAATCGATTAAATAAGCCTCCTGGACCACTTTCAAGACATTTTGAACGACGCCCAACGACGTCCACCCTGTGACACCCCAGCATATTTCCCCCCTACAATTTTACCTTGCCCCTCAAATGTACCCCCTAGATTTCATAAGCTGGCACCGGCACTGGTCGCCTTATACGGGCGCATATACGGTATCTTTGTTTAACCTGACATTTTTGCCGAAATTCAGTATAAAAAACGTGTTTCATAAGAAATTGACGTAAATTCAATTAATAACTTTTGTTTTATCAATCACCATTCATAAAAAAAAGAAAATTTCTCTGAATATTGCAATCATCACACTTGTACAATACATCACACGCCCTCCACTAGCCGACTAGGGACCTTGCTAAGTTCATATGTACTTAATTGCACGAACTGGCGTACAAAGAGATCCTGCAGTTGGGCTTGCATTGAAGGCAGTACCTCACAATGATATGCGATTGAACAATTACTGTTCCCATTGGGTTCGACACTTCGGTATTTATTGTTGTAACGTTTTGAATAAAATATTCATAGTAAATATTTTTTAGGGTGGCACTAAGATTTTAAGCTTGGTATGATCTTTGCTTATTTTTCCTAAGTGTGGCAGTCATTTTGTTTTTTCGCCCAAGCGTGGCGGTCCCGCCACGCTTAAGTATAGCTGGCGAGACCCCTGCCTACCATTTGCACCAACACTCATCCCTGCTTATCCCTTACTTCTATCCCATGATATCTACTATCTATCATGTAGCCCAACCTAAAGTATGAACATTGTTAAAACTAGTTATAACAGTGCAATGTCATTTACAGGTCCATTTTTAATACTACAGTAGTAATTTACAATATATCCATTTCGAATGAAATTTCAGAAGTACAGACGTGTTTCTATTGTTCCAGGTTTTATAACTGCATTTTGATTTTTAATGATTCATTACAATTATTAATATTGATAGTACCAATTTCCAGTGACCTCACAGTAACCTTGCAATTTATGATCCACACACTAAGCCTTTGGCTATATAAGTGTATGAAATAATTTATTCACATTTTTCGATTATGAATGGTTTTTATTTCTTTTAATTTTTGAGGGTTTAATTTGTAAGCATGAATACTGTGTGACATATGCATTTTTTTAAAAATGTTTTGATGTTTTTTGACCTTGCATTGCCGTGACCTTGCAATCTATGATCCATACACCTACTGTAAGCCTTTGGCTATATAGGTGTCTAAAATAATTCTTTTACACTTTTTTATTTTAAATGATTTTTTTTTCCTTTTAATTTCTGAGGGCATTAGTTTGTAAGCTTGAATTACTGTATGGCGTATGCATATTTTTGGAATTAATGTTTTTCTTTTTTATAATGTATTACTGCAATATATAAATATCACAATGTACAAAATAATGAATGACTTAGCTCCTAATTATTTAAAAAATAGATTTATTCAAAGAGAAAGTAAATACAACACTAGGTCAAATGACAACCTTAACGTACCCAAGCCAAGAACGGAAAATATAAAAAAAGAAGTCTATGTTACCGGGGGGCTCTTTTGTGGAATAATTTAGACAGCAATATAAAAAATTCAAGCACACTAGAACTTTTTAAAAGAAACATAGTAATGTTATTGTGTGGCGTATGCATTTTTTTGGAAATGTTTTTCGTTTATATAATGTATTACTGCAATATATCAATATAGATATAGTATGTTACAATGTATATTGACTTTTAAGAGCTCTAGGAAATAAATTGTTTTATGTTATACATTATGGAGATCCTCTTGGGTCATCTCATCATGGTTTAACTGGTTAACTTGACAATTCAAAGCACAAATGGCATTTTTGAATTGACTTGAAGGAAGTTGTTAGGTCGAGTATACCTTCCTGCTTACTAACATGGCCTTGATAATTTGAACTTAATTCCTCTGTGTTCCCAGAACACACACAGAACAAAATAAAATGTTCTCCTCTGTTCCCCACTTTTTAAGCCCTTTGCTTGAGGGCCACTTATTTCTTATATGAGTCCATCCAATTTTGACAGTCTTGGGTCTAATTTTTACACTACAATCCATGCTCCATCTATTTGCCCAGTTATACTATACCTCACTCTATATGCCAAAACTATTGTAATATGGTAAGAGTTTCTGGTACTACATACAATCATTGAGACTAATGTATCCCAAAGATCCTTAAATATAATTTTGAAATTGCGATTATCAGCACTGCTGTTTCTCATCATCATAATCACTATCTTAAGGAGTGAGAGTCTAGTTGGTTCCTGTGCTTTTAGTTTTTTTCCCCCTCTTTTAGTTCCTTCAGGTATTTTGTCAAATATCGTCGCTCACATCACGAACTAACACAATTAAATTCAATTGTGTTAGTTCGTGAAATCAAAAAAGCGCGTCAAAATATGCGCTGCTGTCGTTAAGGACTTTTTGTGTGGTAAAGAATACAAAATTGCTTGACAACCAATACGCGCTGGTTTTGACGCGCTACTATGATTTCACGAACTAACACAATCTACTTTGATTGTGTTAGTTCGTGATGTGAGCGACGATATAGTGTTAAATATATGATCTTGGATGTTAACTGCAGATTGCTCACTTCATGAAAACTAGAACAATTACCACTATCATTAAGACCACTAGTATTCAAGTAGGATATTTGACCTTGAGTAACATACAATGAAATGAAATGAATAAAGAAATGAATGAAAAGAAATGAACACAAAAATAAGGAAGCGATTGTATTAATTATTAAGAGCACCAGCTTTCATTTCACATACGATGAAGACATGGCTTGTAATCACAAATAACATTCAAGAAATGATTTACATTGCAACAAAGGATATGACATCAACGGTGGTTCTCGGTTTTAAGCCCACCTTGGCTATACTAAAGCCCTAACTTACGCTCATTTTTATGCACACATTTCTCCAGTCAAAAGGCGTGACCATCTATGATTTGAATGAGTTTGTTTTACAAATACTTTCAGCGGGAAAAAAAAAGACATTTGGCTTTGAATTTAGCATGTAGAATGAGTAGATTATGATATTAAAAATTTTTCATTAGTGCGATAAATTCACAATTTGATTTTGAAATGCTGATACTATAACTATGTACTGTAACTTGATTCTGACATTGCTTTGGAAACTAGCACACAGAACACTATAGTTCAAAATAAATATATACTAAAATATAATTAATCCAGTTGAAAATGTTAAAATTGTAATGGTTCCATCTTATGATTTGCTGTGATAGACAGTGGCAGCTCTAAGGGGTGTGCACGCCATCCCCCTTCCCCTTTAAAGAACGAAAAATCATTTTCACATAGTTAAAAATCATCTTACTATTGAGCTCCCCCCCCCCCCCACTCCACTCCACTTCACGACTCTTACTGTAAATGCGCCACTGGTGAAAGGGCATATTTCCAGTAAATTTATAGCGCATGTAGTTCATAATATACTGCAGGTGGGGTTATATTATGTGAAAAGGTTTGAATTTAGTGGCAGTACTCCATTATTCATTTACCCTTGAGTGCTACCAATGTTAAAAGACCAGGAAGTTGGAACTCCTACATAATAATATTCCCTTTAGCACAATGTTGGCTGATGCATATGCAGAGTAACAAACTAAAAGTGTTGCTCATTGGATTAGAGCCATTGCTCAAGTTTAACATTAAGGGCAGTGTAGTGAACCCTACTTTAATCAGACCCTTTTGCTGGGGGTGGGGTTGTTGCAATTTATGAATATACAGCATATTGAGTATCACAATATATTATTGTTATTGTTGTTATATATATTTTTGTTAAATTTAAATACATACTATATTTGAATTTTATTTGTATTTGATTAGTATGAAATTAATTGTATATCATTGTTTTTTTGTTATTGCTTTATTCTTATAGTATTTTATTTGTTATTATAATTATTATTAATTGTTGATTAATCAATTTATATACATACATTATGTTTTATGCACTTATTGTGACATTATTTATGCACTATTATCAAGACTAATTACATTTTATTTTTTTTTTCGACATCAGTGATTCGTGGATTTATCGTGAGAAGAGAGTACAAAAGAAAGCTTGAGAAACTAAACCGACAGAGAAATTACGTTGCTAGCTTCCTTCAAGATCTTCAAACGCGAGGAAATATTTTCCATAAGGTATGATTTCATAAGACACTTTTGCCATATTCCCACACTGCCTACCATTGTGCTCTACACATAATTATTGTTGTTGCTAATTAATGGTTTCATTTGTGTATATATTATCGATTCAGTATGTTCCTGATTATCCATACATCCTGCTGACTGGTTAGTTCCCATCACTGAATTGAAATATAATATTTTTTTTATTTTTAAATTACTGTCAAGAGAAATTGCAGTATGTCATTGAACCACATTATATTATGACCTCTCTTTTCTATTAAAGTGCTTTAAGATAATTTTTGATTATGCAAAATGTAACAGTAGTTCATATAATTATATTATTTGTAGTCTTTGGGGTATTTTTCTTTGTTACTTATACTATGAATTTGAATTTCAAAATAAAAGATGAATGACTGGATAAATGAATGGATGAATGAATGAATGAATGTCTAAATGAATGAAAGATTATATGAAATGCTATATTCACCATTATTATTAATATTGTTTTATTATTTATTTTGTTATTATTCCATTTTCATCCAATATTGAGTCACAATTCCCAATAATGTCCCAACAGTATATCATTCCAAAAGAAAAAAATACAGTCCTGACCATTTTCCAGATAGCAACTAGATAACAGTATCTTTCACAACTTCCACAAAATTCAAAGACATTATCCGTTAGCAACAGACTACAATTATTTCCCATAGGAACTGGATAAATTTAGTTTGCATAGCAATAAAAATTGTTGTCATTTAATTTTTGCAGAGTTGTGTTGACTTGAATGAACATGATACTATAAGAGGTTTGGAGGAGGAGTTGATAACCATTGCTGAAGATGGTGGTCGTAAACTGTGAGTATAAAAAGAGCCATTATAATCTTTCTGATTGATTTTAGCTGTTAGAACTACTTCAGTAATGACAGATACGGGGGTGGCGGTGATGTGGACGGCGGTGATTGTGGAGTGGGGGCGGTGGCAGCATAGTCATAATAAAAAAATTGTTTTAACCTTGTACTTATTAGCCACCCTGGCACTGCAACAGTAATAATATATTTCATTAAAGCTGACAATGTAGAGGAAGGCTTTATCTGAAATTTGTAATCACTGTTAAGAAATTTAAAGGAAATATAAGTTGAAATTTTAAACTATTTAAAGAGTAAATGATTAAAGTTATAAATAAAACCATATAAAGCATACTGTTACAATTTTAAACTATTAACATTTAACTATAAATGTACAAAATAATCACAGTTAAAAATAACATTATTTAGTGATGTCACATTATAAGTGGTTTGTTTTTTACCATCTTCCAAAAGTATTAAAAAATTTACATCCATTCAGATTGCTGTTGTGTATATACTTGCATATATATAAATATATATACTTGCATTTGCAACACGTTCAACCGTTTTTATATATATACTTGCATAAATCATTAGTGGTCATGGGACTAGTTTGGGCCCTACCTAAGCTGGTCGAACGTTTCGTTTGGGTCTGTACCCTAGCTGCACTGATGAGGCCTGGAAGGCCGAAACGGATCCGTCTGCAGATATTGGGATTCCTTCCAGTGGATGCTTAGTTTATTTTGTCATTCTGATCGGATTTTCTCTACTGTTCTGTTTTAATTTAAATTGTTTTGCATTATATGGCCGTTTGCTGTTTTATGGGTTTTTCCCATTTGCCTTACAAACTTATACATATATATTACATATATATATATATATATATAAAGAAAAGTGTGTGGGATCCCGTCGGAGGCATTTTATTACACAATGACTTTTATAGGACTATATTCGTTGAAAAGCTACAGGGTAGCCTACGATGTTCTATCTTGTCCTTATT
>NW_022700553.1:489872-492419 GCF_011630105.1 Anneissia japonica
TTTATTTATTTATTATTTTTTTCCACATGGATGGTTATACCAATTGGCACTGATTTCCTGGAGACAAAGATAATACAGTAGTACAACCTTTTAAAAATATGCAAATATCGTTAATTTGCGGAACATGTTATTTTCCGGGACATTTGTGGTTGCTCATAGGAGTGCGGAAGGCCTTCTGATTTCTGGGATACTCCTGTGGCTTGCGGGAGACTTCGGACCCCTGCTACCATATTTCCAAGAAGTGCATTTCATCACAAATTTGTTAGTTGTGCAAATAACAAATAAAAAGAAACAAATACTCACATCCATAATTTAATGTTATTGTCGTACATTAAAATTTTATGATGCAGTTTTGACAATATTGTGTTTCATGTTTACTGTTGAGAGTCAGCGAATGTAATTAACATTTGATTTAGACATGGAGATGTGAAGTCTGTTTACACTCACTGGCTGAATCATATTTTACATTTTGCCTTTAGCAAATTCGGTTTGACTTTTCCAGTAACATTTCTCAGAAACTTGCATATTTCAGTAATCATTAGTTATTACCTCACTAATGCTTCTATTGCCTACTGATTCTGAGTTTAAACTTCAATCTCTTTGAGGATGGTACAATAATATGGCTCATTACTGATTTTATACATTTCCTTTTATTTTTCTTGAGTTCTTTGGTGCAAGTATCTGTAATTTTAAATCAAATATTTCTATCTTATCTTATGAAACGGTTTATGCTGACACAGTAAAAACTGAGTTGGTAAAAAAAATAAAAAATTAAGAAATAAACAAAAAAGGATATTTATATGAAAGGACAGGTGACAAAATACACTAAAACATTATAATATTCTGTACTATACATAAATAATAAAAATCAACAAATGTTAATATGTATAAAACATTTTGAAAATTACACAGGTCAGATGATTATGTGATTATGCTCCCAATTAATTTTTGGTAAGGTTATAGGTCATGTACAGTAATGCCAAACATTGTCATGATTAAGTAGTATAGATGAATTCTTTTCTTTCTTGTTTCTTACTCTTATTTCTGGTTGTGGATCATTTATTTAATAATAATAATAATAGTGTAGTTTTATATAGCGCACAAATCCATCTAATGTAAGATGCTCAGGGCGCTTGAAATGTGGACTAGGAACTCGATCAATGACTTTCTTTGCCCCTAAGGGTCCCTTCGTGTCTGTGCCACCCGGTAAGCCGGTACCAGCAACTCTCGTTGTCCACCACAGGGGCAGTCTGTTCCAGTACACCGGGGTATCTCCTTAGTGCACACGAGCCATTGTATACACTGGGCCTACGGTTTATAGTTCTTATCCGAGAAGACTTCTTCTACCACCAGAACCATAGGCGAGCGTGCCGTTCGAACCAGCGCCGATATTATGGCTATAGCTTGTGGCGCCCCTGCTAACCGCTCGGCCATTCGACTCGCCTAAGTATTAAGTGTCTGCTGTTAGTTTCTGTGCTTTATTGCTCCTCGCTCTTCCTGTACTGGACTGCTACCTCTCCCTCCTCTTACTCTGTCTCCTACTCAACATTGCCATCATCATTACTATTTACTTATCATTATGATTATTGTTATAAAAATAATAATAATACATTAGTTATCATCTCCATCATCATAAGGCAAACAAAATATGTCTAAATACAGTGTTTCATTTTTGGATCATTTGCCCATTTTTATCAGTTTATGCAGGTCTAAAATGTCATTATTCAATGTATTTAATTATATAATAATAATAATTTCTTGAAAGTATTCTTGTATGAATATTTACAACATAAAAACTGTTATTATTGATTCTTTGTATTTCTTTATACACTAGTATAAAAAACAAATTATTGTTTAAGCATAAAATTTTAGTTTTTTTAATATTGTATTTTCAAAATTACAATTCATTGACATTGTATTATAGGTGTTTTATACTGCTGGATGCACTAAAGATTATGATAAAAATAAACTGCTTTTTCATACATATATTTTCATAATTGCAACCTTGAAATTGAACATTAAATATAAGATATGTAATTGACAATTTCAAATTACTCACTGCAGAGTATGAAGGCAGACAGGGAGCTAAATTAAATATTCAAATTACTTCTCCTTAACCAATGCAGGCATGCATACTGTAGGGTAGTTTCTTGCCACTGTTACAATGTGTGTATGCAGGAATATTAGTAAAGCAGGCATGCTGCTATGTTTAATATTTTATATAGATGTTTGATCAAACATGAGGAATGTGATTTGCTTTGTCTGAAACAAATCAGACAGAAACTGATCAAACATTATAGTAAAGTTCAGACGCATGTTTTCTTGACATTTCCTGTTCTACACTAAGAGACCTGCATATTTTCAGTATTATTATATTATTATTTATACAAGATACAGGATTCTATTATTTCCCTGTAAAACAAGATAAAACTAAACAGGTTTTCCTACAACTAAACAAACGAAGTGATAAATAAAACAGGAGCATAGGCAGTATATAAGTATGCAAAAAACAAAAAAATATATATAAAAAGAATGTAAGAATTATTT
>NW_022700553.1:492451-597774 GCF_011630105.1 Anneissia japonica
AGGTCATAGGTTGGCCATCATCAAATATTCAAAATAATAAAGCTTGCTTTGTTTGATCGTGTCAGTCATTGTAATAGATTAGGCTTGTAGGCTTGTATAATTTAAATGAAGAAATAAGCTGATTTATTTATTGGCTGATTGATTGATTGAATGATTGAATGATTGATTGATTGATTGATAGTACAGCTCACTTCTTTCTGTGTACCCTTTTTTATATCATTCTTGCTTCTAGATTTAATAATATAGTAGCTCCAAACCTACAAATCATGACTTATTTTGTGCTTTGTTGTTCACACCCTGCATGCGCCCGATTAAGCCATCACCTGGGTTATGCGCCTGATTAAGCCTTGACCTGGGTTTTCTGTCACATTCTTTTTATTTTTAATAATAGTTCAATTTGACAAATTAAGTTGATTGAGCATTGAATACTTTCCTGGGATATACTGATGTAATAGGATCATGAAGTCATAATTAATAATATATTATTTATTTCTTTATTATTTCAGTAAAACTGTAGCGAACAATAACAACTCTGAGTGCATAAACATGGCGACCACTGGTCCAGTTGCATTGAGCTCTGATATAGTGGACAATAAATACTCTGAAATTGACTATCAAACTCCCCCTCCTCCTCCCCCACCTATGCCTGCCCCATATCCACAGAATGATTACATTGTACCAATACCGGTGGACTCAAATTATGAAGAGATGCCAAACCAAAGTGACATGTATGATTTCCCGCCACCCCCGCCCCCACCAGTTCCACAGGAGAGTTATGGTGAGACTGACGACCTACCTCCACCCCCACCCATGGCTGATGTTAACTTCCAAAATATTGCAAATATCCGAGAACGCTTCCTACAGCAAGAAAAACAACTTGAAAAGCAGAAGGAGAAGCAGGAATACAGACGTTCTGCACCGATAATATCAAATTCACCCGTTAATAATGATGCTGGGATGTATGATGCGCTCCAGCCAGCAACACGGATCAAAGACACTATATCCCAGCTTCAGTCTCGGAACCCCGGTGGAACAAATGACACCACCGTCCAAAAGCGAATGTCATCACCAGCATTTCTTCATATGGACCAGAACCAGGTAGTGAACGGCCGCACGAAAGTGGCACCTCCTCCAACTCCTAAACGCAATCCTGACACAAGGTTGAGTATGGTCGATATGTCGGCTACCTCGCATATAGCTGGGGGTCGAATACCTATAGTTACGATACCTGAGGGTATTCCAACAAACTTTTCGAACATACCTCCACCCCCATCAGAACCAGCACCAAAACCGCCAAGCTTTCCACCACCAGGTAGACCAAGTTCTACGGCATTCACCAATGTTCCTCCCCCACCAAGTATACCTGCACCCATGCCCCCACAAGCGCCAGCATATGTCCCACCACCTCAATTCAATGCTTCCATGGGACCACATGCCCCTACTCCACCAGTTGCACCAACATTCCCAGGCGGTATGTCAGTTCCTCCTCCACCGCCAGGACCAGCACCGGTTCCACCAGTTGAATTTGCACCAGTAGGTGTTCCACCACCACCCCCACTGGGAGCAGGTCCTCCAGCACCACCGCCTCCCCCACCACCAGGGTTTGGCGGACCGACTGTACCTCCTCCACCTGTAATTGGTGGCTTCCCAGCAAGATCTCAGGCTCCAAGAACACATACACAACCCTCTGCAGGATTCAACATCAGTGACATCACAAAGATACAGTTAAGACCAGCACAATTCACAGGTATGCCATGTGATCACTTGGCTGACCAATCAGCACATTTAAACTGTTATGTTACCATGCAATATTACAAGATTAACATTAAAGTAATCAGGAATATATTTACATGTTTTTATCCTTTTAAATTTTAAGATGTTTATTAAGTTTTAAATTTATTTTGTGTGCTTTTTTTCCTCTATGACTACTTCTATTGATTCGATTGTTATTGTTGTACTTTAATTTGTTTACAAATTGCCATAAAGGTTACTTTGAATTTGAATTTGAATATTGTAATGCGATCAAATTCAGCTATTGGCTGTTGATTGTAAAGTATATACCTGAATAAATGAATTATATTCAGTAAATTTGAAAATAGTTTTTATGAGATATCTTACTGCTTTTTACTATCACAATAATGACGTAATGATATTAATAACGATGACAGTAATCAAAATAAAATAACAATACTTTGTGCTAAAAATGAGAGAAATAAAGGGAAAAAATAAAAGTTATTATTTTCATTTTAAATATGACATATACAGCAACATGCCCTAAAAAAAATCATGTTATTTGTTCAAACAAAAACAAAGGTTTTGTATCTCATATTATATTTTTCTCCATTTTAAAAAAATTATCTATATTTGATATTAATAATTTGTATAGAGGCATTGTGCAATATGCATAATACATAACATTATCAATTTTTAAATTTTCATTGATTTATTTTTAACAGAAAGAGTAGTGTCATCAACACCGGTTGATTCCATATGTGATGAAATTAATAAAGGGATAAAGTTAAGACCAACTAAACCAAGTAAGTTTAAAAAAGTTTTAGTTCTAAAATAAGTTTTAGATAAACCTAATTAGTCAGCTTATAACTGATGAAATCAATACAAACCGGAAGGTAATGGTATTCATACTGTAGTTACTGCTTTGTATCTGCTAATCAGTGCAATGTGTTTTGCACAGGTGCGGCGCCGTCGGGGAGAGCTGTTCCCAACTTCCCCGCACTCATTTATAATTGCCCTCATTCAACTTGGGGTGCACACTCATCAATGAATTCCCTCAGTTAAAGTTGGGTAAAGACACTCATTAGTAAGTGCCCTCATTCAACTTGGGGTGAGGCACTCATCAGTGAGTTCCCTTATTTAAAGTTGAGTAGAGACACACACTAATAAGTGCCCTCATTCAACTTGGGGTGGGCACTCATCAGTGAATGTTACCATGCAATACTTATTTAAAGTTGAGTAGAGACACACACTAATAAGTGCCCTTATTCAACTTGGGGTGAGGCACTCATCAGTGAGTTCCCTTATTTAAAGTTGAGTAGAGACACACACTAATAAGTGCCCTCATTCAACTTGGGGTGAGGCACTCAGCAATGAGTTCCCTTATTTAAAGTTGAGTAGAGACACACACTAATAAGTGCCCTCATTCAACTTGGGGTGGGCACTCATTAATAGATAACAGTCAATTTTCCAAATGCCAAAGTTTACGTAAGATACTTCAAAAATAACATATCTATAAATAGTATTATTATTGCTTTTTTTAATTATTATTATTATTACTGTTATTAATATTAGTGACAGATTAATGTGCTATTTAACAAAATAATTTGATTGTGTATGCACCACAAACTATGTACATAAAAATTGTAAAAGCTGTAGTCAGTGGAGCATTAGCCTTCAAGGATGAAGTTTGCTCCTAAACGGAAGAAGAGAAGATATATAAATAAATAATATTTTGTTACCTTTTATTCTTATTAGACATCAATCGAGGACCGGGTGCTCAAACTAACAGTAATCAAAACAACGGAATTCCCCCACCTCCGAATGCACCAGCCCCGATACCTCCAGTCCCTCCACCGCCATTCGGCCCTGCTCCAACTCCACCAGTGATTGGAAAGCAGTCCTCTCCTCCTGCTCCAAAGACTAAGCCCAAGCCAGCAGCAGCAACTAAAGTGAAGCCAGGCCCATCATCACCGGTGCAGAAAACAGTACCAGAGGAGTTAGTGTTTGATGAAAGTGTACCAGTATGGAAACAGGCGATGCTGGCTAAGAAACATGCTGATGCTAAGGTAGGCCTACCTCATTTCATTTGCATATATACAAATATAAAAAAAAATAAATAAATCATCCAGATCTATCCAGTGAAGCTGATCACTTGAAACTTGGAAGTGGAATTAGTTTTGTGAGAAAATCATAACATTTTGATCAGTATGCACCCAGTGTTCAAGAGGTGGCCGTCTGTTATCCCATACCTCCAATCTGATGAAAACAATGATGTAACAGTAATATCGATAATGTTGTTGATGGTGGTAATGAAAGATAGTGTTTGTGACAATAATGACATTATTAATGGTGCTGGTGATATTGATGGTGTTAATGATCATGGTGATGCTAATTATGATGACAATGGCAAGTAAATCTTAAATTTATTTTTTGATGATTATGCAGAAACTTGAGGAGGAAGAACAAAGAAAGAAACAGGATGAAGAAGATAAATGGAAAGGCATTCCAGATTGGAAGAAGAAAATCATGATGGAAAAAGAAAGGAAGCGCTTGGAGGAAGAGGCATCTAAAATTGATCCAGTGGAAGAAGAGCGAAGAGCAAAATTAATGGCAATGCCAGCATGGAAGAGGGATCTATTGTTAAAAAAGCAAGGCAATGGGGAGTAACAAAACCTCTTAGAAGAGCAGACATGTGGAGTAAAGAAACTTACGAGATGACACCTTTATATGACATAATGGTGGCCTTGAATTGTTTAAGATGTCCACACTGTCATTGTTAGCGTCAAACATATCAGTATGGTGTCAATTTACAGAGATGTTTTTGGAGAGGTTTTTGGTACCAGCAATCATGAATTAACACTTCTTCCTCAGTGATATCTCCGAATGAATCATCTATGAAGCGTTACCTGCATACATTCTTCCATGTTATCAGTAATTGTCAACTGTAAATGCTTTTGTTAAACATTATTACAGTAGCCAACTATGAGTGTATCTGTAATGTACATTAATGATGTCTTGATGTTGGTGGCGCTGTTTACTTTGTAACCGCAGTGCACAATGTGAAAGCTGATAATACTGTAGAGGCTTCTGTAGGCTCATTATAAGTAACATTTTTGCTATTGTGCCAAGTCAATTATTTTATATTTCATTTTAAAAAAAATAAGCCAATTACAATCCATAAAACAACATTTCTAACCAATCAGCAGCAGCAACTCAAAACAGAATCAGTAAACCTACAAAAAAAATTCAACAAACAAAAACATTTTCTTGCAAGCGATTAAAACCCCTTACAGCATTACACTTAATATGTCCGATTAAAAACTGAATTGCATTCTGACCAGTTTTTTTTATGAAAAAAATCATATCCTATAGATTTCTAACAGTATTATTTTTATAATTTTGTTATTTTTGTATTATTAACAATAGTAATATTTACAAATTACAAATGTATAAATAGAGTCACTATCTGCAGAAGATGGTTTAGATATTGTATTAATTTTTTAAATTTTATATTTCTGTTTGGTAAATTTAAAATATAATACTATTTTATTATTATTATTCGAGTCGAAAGAAGCATGCAAGAACCATTGAATATCAAATCATTGTAAAAATGAAAAAAAAAATTGTATGCGTTTTTGAAGTATTTTAGATAATATAATTTTTGTATATTAAATTCTCATCTCATTTTTGTAATTGTTTCAAGATAAGCACAAAATTATGTTTCATTACTATATATGAGAGGACGGAAAATACTGCATATCAATCCCACTAGAATTTCAATAATAATTTTTTGTTTAATCATTGGCAGGGTATTATGTTTGTGAAACATATTGAATAATAATGACTTTTTCATACACTTTGTCTTTCTTTATATTTATATATAAATATATATTTATATATAAATATATATTTATATATAAATATGCTTTCATTTTCTTTGAACTTGGAAGCTGCAAATCCATGTACGTTCAAGCGAAAATTAAAAGATACCATTTTAATAGATTTCTGAAAATTTCTATATACAGTAATCATGTTTTATAACTTCCACTGTGTTTATATTTGGTTTCGCTTGTATTTTTTGAATACGCCTTTGAAGTACTTTTTTTATTTATTTTATTGTATACATCAATGTACAGTTTAATGTTCTTGTTATTCAAAGGTATGAACATAATTAGATAGAACATTTTTATTTTAACATCAAAATGGTTTGTTACTGCAGTTTTAAAAAATAGAAAAGATTTTAAGATTTTAAAAGCTGTAATTTTGATATTTGAGACAATTCTTAATTATATTACATAGATTTTGTCCTTATTCTTGTATATATTATTGTACCGTATTTGAACTGAGCAATGAAATTATTGTAATATTCATATTAAAAGTCCATACATTAATAATGTGATAAACTAACATTGCAGTCTTTAAAATTTGCAACTTTACCGAAACATTGAGTCAATGTAAATAATTATATACTCTCTGCTTTTGTAATAAACTTTGAACAGTGAAGATCAATAACTGAAATGCTGGGTATATTTATGGGTTTCAATTAAAAATTAGAACAAGCAAGTATGTTCTCCAACAGGCAAACAAGTAATACTGTTCCTATATTTTGAGCTATGCTAAAAATGTGAAAAAGCAGCAATATTTTAATTGCCTACTATGTATATTTAAGTAAGTTATCAACTAAGTTATCAAATTTGAACAAATAATTGTTTGTTTTGCCAATTAACAGACAAATAATAATGTTGGTACATGGTGTACCGCAAACATTTATATATTAATGTTGGTATTGCTTGCATTGGCCCTTCAATTGGCTGGTAATAAATTTAAGAATTTTTTATACAATAGTAAGTAAGTTCTGTAATTTTTTCAAAAGCATTTGATAACTAATTTGATCGTTTTAACTAAGCAAATAAATATTAGGTAAATTTTCTTTGATTCTAAAGCCAAAAGTAACTAATTGTTACATACTTCACTGGTCATCTTCAGGTGAAGAAAATTTACCTAATAATATATCGGAAGCCAAATGAAATAATTTGAACACAGTAAATAAATGTTTTGTGATGTTTTAGGGGTTTCCATAATTCACAGATGGTTTATTTTAAAAACAGTGTTCTTCGATTGTTCAAGCACAACTATAAGTTCATACCACTTGTCCTATTTACACTGCTGTAAAATATTTCTTCAGGTAAATTTTCTTTGATTCTAAAGCCAAAAGTAACTAATTGTTACATACTTCACTGGTCTTCTTCAGGTGAAGAAAATTTACCTAATAATATATCAGAAGCCAAATGAAATTATTTAAACATTTAAGCAAATAAATTTTTTGTAATGTTTTAGGGTTTTGCATACTTCACCACATATGCTTTATTTTAAACTATAAGTTTATACCACTTGTCCTATTTACGCTGCTGTAAAATGTTATGGAATAAGTCAATGCTTGTACTAAATTTAATTTTAAATTAAACCGCTGAGAATTCTGAAGTGCTGGATATGAATCTGCTATTTTTTCCCCTCAGTATTTTATCTTTAAATTGCTCTTTGTATCAATTCACTTTTGTATAGCTGTTAAAGATTGGATATCTCCTATAAATTTAAGTAATGGTGACTGCATTCTGTAAAATTTTATATTTTAAAGTATTAACGAAATGTTTTGACTTTACACAGGGTTATAAAATGGGCCAATGGCCAGTGCTGGACACTGACGATATTTAGAAAATGCATTAAAAATTCCCTAACAAGCAGCCAGATTATTAACAAAAATAACATTAATAGTAAAGGTAATACAAGAAAAGTATTGTGTACTTATAGGTTTAAAAAAATACATTAACATAAGTACAGGTATTAATAACAATATTAATAGAATTGCATCTGTAAGTTTTAGCTATAAAAGAATCAAAGCTCTTAACACTATTTACTCACAAACACTGGATACATAGTAGCACACACACATACAACAGTCTATTTTATTTATATCCTTAATTGTAATGCATTTTCTTTTAATGTTTTCATATTTATTTTAAAATATTACTATTCAAAGTAACATTTATATAGTTTTCATATTTTTTTTATCCAATTTTGTTATTAATGTGATAATCAGCTTCACATTATGCATTTAAATGTTAATGTAACATAAAGGCCAGAATTATTATGCAATGGTTATCATTTATGTTAATTCCGATCCTGCATTGCTATTGGCTATAATGTATCTTACACCAATTAGCTTTTTTGTCTTTCATATTAGAGGCAAGTATGCTCACCGAGACCATGTTCTTAAATATGTATAGTACAAGAGGGAGGGGTGAAGTGAATTTTTTTTAGACAATGACAGTATCGTGGTGTCTTCAGTATTTTAAACTACGTGTATGTATCGGTGGGATAGAACTTACATTTTTTTATTGGTTTTTTGTTAAGATAAATTGTAGAAACCATAATGTGTAACATGGTCTGTAACTGCCATGATGGCATTAAAGATAAAAAATGAAAGGAACATAAAAACCATGTCTTGTGGATTTATTTTTTGTATTTATACAAATATAGAAATGTAAACACAATTATAGAGCTTTGTTTTATTGTAGAGTGAGTATTCCCTTAAACTATACAATTACACATCATGCCCCCAGAGCAAACTCTCTGACAAAGACTAAAGGAGTCAACCCACACTCGGACTGCAAGCTGAAAAGGGACATGAGTCATCTAAGACCAAGTCAGCAGGCCAAACCAATAGCACAAAAACAACAACAAGAAGATAGTGCTCTTTGTGATTTTACGCATAACAAGCACCACTGTTCTTTAAAAAGAAGCATAAAAAGCAAAGATCTTATAATTACAAGATCGTGTTCTCCGAGTGCAACTTCTGTAACAACGCAGTGTAGGGCGCCATCACGCAAAAATGATTAACTTTTTAACTTTGTCATCAAAGATCGTTAACTAAAAATAGCACATCTGTAACACCTAGGACACCCTCCCTAAAAAATGATTACTTTTTATGCTTTTTTGAACTAAACTTCGGCATTTCTATTTGATACACGTAAATTTTGGACAGTGCTATCTTGTAATCATAAGATTTTTGAAAAAAAAAAAATTGAGAAAGGTGTTCTACTTGTTACTACGGTTGTACAGAATTTGCACGCAGAAGCGTCAGAAAAGTAGTTGAAAGATTGTGAACGTTCTCATGAAATCACTACCTGTGTAAACGTAGTCTAAAATGTTTGATTATCTCTTCACATGAAGTCCAATAAGGTTATATTATACCTTGCATCAAGTGAATTGGTTGCTCAGAATCGTAGGGTTCAGCATTATACATTAAACAATTATGTTGCAGAGTTGAACATCATGCAACAATCAATAATTGTGTATTGTTATTTTTGTCCATATTTCAAATATATTAACATCAGACCAAAGGCACTTCAGACCAAAGGACCTTCTGAGCAATGCACTGACCCCGGTAAGAAATGTATATAGAGGTCATGAAAACTATGGTAAATCATGTATATTAGAATGAAAGAGTAATATTTTTAATGAGTTGTTTGTTCAGTGACGGATTTCCCAAAGCAATGTTGATAAGTAATGTGAATTCACGTTCCCCCCCCCCCCACTTTACTATGGAAATGTAAAGTGTTAACCCTATAGGCCCTTACAGTTGGGAGTCCGGCGCTATTATCGCCGTCGTCACATTTTCAATGTACACATTCAGACAACAGTAATTGTCTATAATCTATATGATCGGTACATTCTCGACTGTCATGAAAATCTAATATATCCAAAAAATTACATTTATGTATGCACCGAAGTGGGAAGTTTAACCTAAAATTTAGATATATGTTTCCTGTTGTTTCTTAAATGGTCTTTAATATGACCACAACATAAGGAAGTCCACCCTTTAACTTCTAAACAGACCACTTTGTCATGTATTGCACCTACAAACCCATATACATTTACATTTCCTTAGGCCTAAATTACAAGGAAGTTCACCCTTCAAATGTTTAGCATAGACAGTACAGAGAATTTTGATTGGCTATTGATCTCATTTATTCAAATTTCAGGAAATCAAGTTTTTATGCATGCACCAACGTGGGAATTTGTTGAATGGTCTTCTTTAATAACCACAACATAAGGAAGTCCGGCCATTCTTTAAATGTTTGGGATTACGGAGAAATATGATTGTTTATCAATACACGTTAGATCCAAAAAAATTGTTTTATGCACTGACGTGGGAAGTTTAACCTAATAATCTTAGTTAATAATATTAGTCTAAAATTCATCTTACGACCACAAACTGTAACTTATTCTTAAAGAAAAACGAATACTGTAATGCAATTCTTTCAATAATTTTACTCTGAGCAAAACCAAACTTGGTCCTACATAATAATACAGTCCTCTTCAATTAAAAACTATTAATCATACTGTTTTACCCATTCAGGATGAAACTAATTGCCCAAAACAAGGTTGTCCCATAGGACACCCCTCCCAAGCCCATTCCATTTACTTCACCTATTACAACTGAACTGTTAACTCTGTTAACTGTGTACTGTTAATTCATTTGATTTGAACAAGAACAGCTACAAATTTTGGGAGGGGGCTGGGTCTGGGAATTATTATTTTTATACCAATCATCAATCATAATCAGTAAAGTCTTAAGAGCCTGTGTATGAAGATTATCAGGCCTATGGAATAGAATGGTGAAGAGAGGAGAATTTTCCAGTAGAGCGGAGCCTATTGATGGTTAGCAGAAGACAAAGCCACAGACAAAGATATACTGTATCTATGTGGTGCACTCCCAGTGGAAAAGATAGAAAGGAGAGAAGAAATAGACGCTTGTGCTAGCTAGATTATCAGTGCCAGTCAGTGATCTGAACATCACCAGCAGAGTAAATGTCACCTCCTGTGGTGATGAAAGCATTGAACTGAAGACCGTCATCCTGAGAAAGACCCTACGACTTCTGAGGTAGCAGTACCAAACAACACGTCTATTTACATGGTGTAAATAGATGCATAATTTTTGTGGACTGTGCGAGCTCATTAAGAAAATTAATTTATATTGTGTAGGGAAATGAACGTAATATCGTGGGATGTATTTTTCTCTTAAATCACTGTATAATTTACATTTGAGAAGAAAATATAATTCATCATCAATACCCCCCTACAAGAGCAAATTCTATTTTTAAGTTAATATTTAACTTTCTACCTTCCTCGGTTTTTAAGTTGTTGTAGCTAGAAATGCAGAATGAAGTAAAGATCTTTTTGAAATATGGATTTAAATTAAAAGAAAGGTAGTTTTTAAAAGCAATACAATAATTCAATGAACAGTAAATTTTTAATTTGACTCGTTAACATATGCCACCCATTCTTCTTGTTCAGTATCTAAAGAACGTTGTTTAAAAAAATTTAGAAAACAAATATCATCACCAACCCCTTGGTTAAGCCATTCTTCCCCGAACCCATAATGGAATAGAAGTGAAAGGGACTGAGTTAGCCCAACAATTTTTATCATTATCAACAAATCGAAGCAACAGAGAAGATTATTATTTGTGAGTGCACCCTCTAAAGTTTACAAAGAAATGCTATATGATTTGTTATAAAAGTGTGCAATGCCAGGCCTATTCTTGTGGGAACATCTATATCTAAATCTCAGTGGTCTCTTTGGCAAAGGCAAAGGGAGACTTGCTGAGTTTCATTGCTTTTTTAATACAAATTTTCACAGTTTATTTGTCAGAAGTTGGATCCAACCAACGGACGTGGTCAGTAAGCATTATAGCTGCTGTATCATACGCTCAGTAGTTCCACAACAGGGGTTGAATTGACCCAGAGCACTGGGGTACCCCTTATTCTTCCGAAAAATGCACTGGGTTCTTAAAAATACATACAAGCTAGATTTGCACACTAGGACTCCTGTTTGAGTGAGAAGGCATGGTTCTAACCAACCAAATCATGAGCGTATAGTGTGCAACACCCTACCTTGCTGATCAACAACTCAAGGGACCCTCCCCCGCAACTGCAAACATAATTAAGCTATAGCTTAAAAAAAAAAATTGTATAACAATACTGAAATCCACCCAAAAATAAAGATGTAAGGAAATTTAGCTTTAGTGGACATCAACTTGTAATAATACTGTTAACATGTCTTCGGATCACCGCTATGTCCTCCGGTCCAATTGTACAGCAACCACCTATGTACCTAGCGCCCAGCTGGATCCATTCTGTTACGTACGCCTGCCAACTGGAAACTTCACGCTCACCAGTCCACCTGTGGCAATAAATATTTAAACAATTTTTTACTGATTGATAATTATTATTTTTCATTAGGAAATTTAGATTCACATTTTTTAACTATTTAGACTAATTTAAAAACAAACATGAAGAATTACAATCTTTATTTATTGGTTTTATTTCTTTGCTAAAAACTTTCAACATTCTCCACTAGGCTGTAGAGGGGACAAATCAACATCATCTTACCCAGAGCCTGTCCACTTCTCTCCTGAATTTGGAAGCACAACAAATGGTTTTCCATTGGTGGCGCTCTTTGCACTTTGAAGCAGTGGAGCAATAAATGTTGGAGAGCAGCAATTTGCACCAACTGCTACAATATTAGGACAAGAGGAAACCATGGCAACTGCTTCTCGAAAAGATTCTCCATGGCAAATTCTGGCTTCATCCTGAAATCAAATATAATCTACAATTGTTGTTATTGTCATAAAAGGTTATTATCATTTATTATCTCTAATTATTTTATTATTGAATTATATCTAAATAATATATACAAAACATAATGTGTAATATGGGCTCACACACTAATTTTGGTAGGAGAATAACCCAAAACTTGAAGTGTAATTGTGCAGAATTGCGTATGGACGTGGTCCGTGCTTACAAGCCGCTGTAAAGAGGCGCTCATAGTAGCTAGATGTTCACATCATTCCACGACAGGGATTCAAATGAGCCATAGCTTCAGGGTAACCCCCTACTCTTCCAAAAGATGCAATGGCTTCTTTAAAGTGCACATGAGCCAGATGTATACACTGGACCTCCATTTTGAGTTCTATCCAAGCAGACGGTTCTACCAACCCAACCCTGCACGATGAGCAGCTCGGGGTGTAGGCTGTAGTTAGCGGTGCCCCTGCCATACCACTCGACTCACTAAACATGTGGGACATGCAATGTTTACTTACTTTACAGGAAAATGCTAGCCATGCCGTGACATCAGGGAACTCTGCTAAGAGGGAAACTATTGCTTTGGCTTCTTTGGTAGCTGGGATTGTATCAATTGCCAGCATTTTAATGCCAGAGTTTAACAGTGCTTGAAATCTACTCCTGTGCCAGTTTTTCAGGTCCTATCAAATGAAGTTCAATTAATCAATCAAATCAATAATCAATTAATCAAATGAAAAAGGCTTCTGGCCACATCGCCGACAAATAAGACTTAAACTCTTAAAATGTATACTAATAATATAATAATAGTAGTAAAAAAAAAGCAGTACAAGAGACAGCGGTTACAAACATGCTTTCTAATCCAAATTCTGTAAACAATGACAATGATAAACCAAGGTTATAATGTGAGAGTTTTTGAGTTGGGTTTGAAAAGTTTGATGCAAACAATGTAGCAGGAGAATGTTCCAATATATTAAGGAACTCAAAAGAAAATTTTTGCTTGACTTACATACTACAGCTGTAGGAGTGTTAGGTGCAGAGGGAGGAGTAGGAAGTAAAATGGACTTGTCTGTTGGGATTAGCAGACTATCAAGCTTAGTTACTGGTTATAATGGTTTAGTTGATGCTGTGTGGGTGTGGGTGTGTGTGTGTGGGTGGGTGTGTGTGGGTGTGCATGCAACCATAGCACTTCTAAGAACCTTGGTTCAATTCTATTATACCCTTTTCAGGCAGAGCTGCAAAACGGTATTAATACCGTATTTCTTGAACGCCAGCGTTCTATGTGAAAGGGTAAATATGCCTAAACGCCGGCTTCAGTTAGACCTCCTCGGGACCTAGTCTTAATACCGCATTAATACCGATGCAAGTTTTCAAGTAGCAAGTTCATCGACGTCTTACGCACTGAGGCATAACAAATCAGACTGTCACACGAGCAGCCAGCCATCAACCGCTGCTGCAGCTCACAAAGCCGATGAAGTCGCTAGCTGACGGATCTTTAGATGCAAAAATCGCCTGTACCTAGCTGCTCGAAACGCTTCCTAAGTTCTTTCTCCACTTGAACGAAATGCATTAGAAACTTTCTGTTTCTCAAATTTATATGTACTGCAAACATAGCAAGCATTAAAAAACATTTGCAAAGCAGCAGTTGTAGGACTTCATCTCCGGCCATACTGGATTAATGGAGTAAACCAAAAATTGCGCCCTCTTTGTTAACAAGCACAAGCGCCACAGACATCAAATACTCCTTTCTGCGAGAACCCTCTCAGACAGGATACGGTATTATTACCGGATTTTAACTAGCTGTGTGAAAGGGTCTGCGCGGGCAATAACGACGGCGTGATTAGGGTATTATTGCGGTATTTTCTGTCAGGAAAGGGGCTTTGGTGTTTTCCTTTGGATTGGAGAGCAAGTTACTAAAGTACACTATTAAATGTGAATTCCATCTCTCCCAAACTGATAGATACATACTACTGCATACATACCTCAACTGTCATACTGTCAACATAGTTGCCATGGTACTCTGACGAATCATGTTGGCACGCTCCATATGGACCAATGGAACCAGCTACAACTGGTTTCAACCTGTCTATAAAATTTACAAAAAGAAAAACAAGAAAAAACATATTATATAAATATACATCCTTACAAAAAAAGGTAAAGGTAGGAGAATAACCCATAACTTGCAGCGTCATTGTACTGAATTGCATATGGGCGTGGTCTGTGACTACCCAACAGTCACAAAGAGGCGCTTCATGGTAGCTACATGTTCACATCATTCCACAACAACAGGGGCTGAAATTAACCATAACATCAAGGTAACCCCCTACTATTCTGAAAGATGCAATGGGCTCTTTATATACAGTACACTTTGATACAAGTCATAAATTGGACCTAAGGCTGAAATATATGTGAACCACAGCAATCTAGGGTATATAACATGGCTGCTTTGCCATAAAGCAAATGCCACCCACACATTTAAACAGTATCTTGTCAACAGAACATTTAGACATCCTCATAATCAAACAAAAACATCAATTAGGCCCACTCTATTGACCATTGACACTAAAACACTCACTGTCATGTAAAGAAATCTTACTTTTCTCCTCAGTTGGTTGCCTAGCAGTCCAGTATTCATTAACGGCCTCGATAGCAATCTCTCCTGCTTGATGGATCAGGTTGAGGGCCTCCTCCTTTGACAGGCCAGCATGAGCGATAAAACCTTCAACACTGGCCTACATTTAACAGACAATGTTGGAGAGTTGTGATACAAGATCATTTAATGAAGGTGTTGGCAATATACATGTATAAGAAAGTATTGCTCACGACATACATTAAAGAAATAAAAAATGTATAATATTAACAGGCACATAACCAAGAAATTGTTATGGTTCAACCAAACCCGCTTTTTAAGCTAACCTAATCTGGTAAACCAAAGTACCCCTTCCCTTTGCATCAAAAGCCATCAAAACGATGTTGACGTTAACCATTTATATGCTAAAATGCTTCACAGACCCCCTAAGGGTGCTCTTCTCCTTCACTCAACTGGAGCTCCCAGGCACCTCTGTACCACTGGCTCTCATAATAAAACCTGTTTAAAGAGGTTACAGGCCTACATTTGAGCGAGCAAAATGGCCGAGCGGTTAAGGCAGGGGAACCGTGATCATAGCCAACAATATCCGCAAGGGTTCGCGGCCGGCTCGCTCCGATAGTTCTGGTGGTGGAACAAGTCTTCTCGGATAAGGACTATAAACCGTAGGCCCAGTGTACATAAATGCTCATGTGCACTTTAAAGAACCCAGTTCATCTTTCGAGATGAGTTGGGGGTTACCCCGGTGTACTGGTTTACTCGGCCCCTGTCATGGACAAATGAAAGTGCGCCGGTTTACTGACTGCAGAAGACATGAAGTGACCCTCAGGGGAGGAGAAAGTTAGTTATTGAAAAGTGCAACATCTAGTCCCGAGCGCATAGAGACCTCTTTTATTTGCGCTATATAAATCCATCTATTATTATTATTATTACAGAACTCACATATTGAACTCACAATTCCTGTCAGTGTTGCAGGAATTTTTCTCACGACCAAAACAACTCCACTCGATAAATCTCATATTGAGATTTAGTTTGTGTAAAGCATCGTGTGTGTATGTTTGTCTTGTGAAAGGGATTGTCACCTACAAGTAGGACAGTGATATATTCGCTATTGGCAATCCTTGGAACATGTATTTTGTGCCTAAATAAATAATAAATAAATAAATAAAATAAACTAGAAACTTTCAGCATTTCAGCCCCCCAGGTAAAACACAAGGAGAGAAGCAAAGAAATTACACCAGGGACTCAGAAATCTTATGTTCTTGATATACTGGAAATAATGTATTAAAACTGTTTTTACCTGGTAAGTATTGGTCTCAATGATATCAGATCCAGCTTCCAAGAATCTATGTGTGATATAAAATCATCATATAAAATCATCATTCATTAAATCCACAATCACAATGACCAGTGAAAGGAACTGCGCTTTATAACCGCAAGGAAGAAGCGCATTATAAATGCCCATACCAGTACAAAGAGCATAACGCCCACATATTTGCCAAAATGAAATACCTGTAGATTGGGTAGCTGAGTTTGAATATACAGGGGATAAAGATGAGATCAGCAGCACATTACAGAGTAATTAACACACTTAACATTTACTTCACAACCGGCCATCAAGCAGTAAACTTCTTCGGGTAAAGACATTTCTCAGTAATATGATGTTTAAATTTAACAACTTGATGATGCCTTGTGGTTTAAAGTATGTTGCTATTTAAAGTGCTGTCTATCTTGTCTTTATTTTAACCGTTACCATAACCATTTAACCTTAAGAAAGACACAAACACTCAAAAAGTATAATACATACATACAAGTATTGAAATACTTGCCATTGTTTTGGGATCCAATATTTCAACATTAATTATGTCATAACGTAATTAATTTTGAAATATTGAAACCAAACACGATGGCAGGCATTTAGAAACTTGGGAGTATGTACTACTATACACAAAGACTCTGTATTAGACTTTTTATTGCTTTGTTTTAGGACCCTGTTGCAGTTACTGCATGCAAAAACTACGTCCTTGATTCTATATATTTAATAAATAGCCTACGATAGTACGATATTAAACACACATAAAATAAATAAAACGGAGAAAAGTAGATGGATGGACAAAATAGTGACTCTACAACAATGTAAAAGCCATCAATAATTCTAAAAATAAAAAACAAATATCATTAATACCTTTTATGAATGTGTTTTATGTCATCTTGGTTGGAAAGCAACAACCTAGCATTCCACAGAGGATCATCCTACAAATAGATTGAAATTAAAATATTAAAGCTTTTCACACAGCGTGAATTTTCCAAATTGTAACTGACATGTCTATTTTTAGTGATATAGTTGAAGACTATATAGATCACACATTATTTCAGAGACAATAACAGTCTAGAAAATTTCATAGCTTTGTTTTTTTTTTTTCATGACCAAAATTAATTCCACTCCCGAGCCCGTAAAAGTCTTGTTTTTGTACTGTGTTTATTAAACTTTGTTTTCGAAAGATTTTCATAGAAGGGCAGCAATATATAGAAACAAAATGTTTTACCAAATGCATTAAGGCAGTGGGGAAAATCAAATATAAAATTTTATTGGAGTTACTATTAAAAGAGTTCTCGCAATCACGGAAGCTCCAAGGAGAAAATCAGTGGCCGAGCGGTAAGGCAGGGTGACACTAGCAACAGCATTAATATTGGCTCGGTTCCAGCCGTTCCTCGCCCATGGTTTAGTTGGTAGAACCAAGTCTTCTCGGATAAGGACTTAATGCAGGTCCTGTGTATACATCTGGCTTGTGTGCACTTTAAAGAACCCATTGCACCTTTGGAAGAGTAGGTGGGTTACCCCGATGTTAAGGTTCATTTCAGCCCCTGTCGTTGTGGAATGATGCGAACACTGTAGCTACCATGAAGAGCCTCTACGGCATGCTAGGTAATCACGGACCACGCCCATACGCAATTCAGCAGAATGATGCTGCAAGTTATGGGTTATTCTCCTACCATTGCCTTTAGTATATCTTTTTACCTTTATAATAGAGGCTGTAGAATATATTGGCCCTAATGGCTGCCCATCCAAAAAAGATCTATTAATCAATCAGAGAGCCCCTCATCAGAGCTAAAAATTCAATTCAAGTGCATGAGGAATAAAAGCAGTTGAGGGTTTCCTCAGACAATTGCTTGAGATCCCATTGTATTGCTGAAGGGTGGAGGCTCGTGCCTACCAGGCACTCCCACTGGAGGCTCGTGCCTCCCAGGCACTCCCACTAGAGGATCATGCCTCCCAGGCACTCCAACTGGAGGCTGGAGCCTCCCAGGCACTCCACTAGATGAGAGTTAATGCTCCTCTTTTCATCATAGAGCCCTCTCACTTAACCTTTACATCCCCTCGAGCCCCACCTCCCACTTCTCATTTTAATACACCTAGATACTCCACCCTGTACAATAATTTCATTCCACTCCGTACAGTAGTTTGATTCTATCAATTGATGGCACAGGCCTCCTTCCAATTGGATGTGGAAACATTTCAAAAGAAAAGTTACACTGAAAGGTCCACTGATTAATTTTAGATAAAATAGTATAATACATAGTCCAAGTATTGAAATTCACGCCATCGTGTTTGGATTAAATATTTCGACATTAATTATGTCATCATGATGACATTATTAATGTCGAAATATTGAATCCCAACACGATGGCATGAATTTCAATACTTGGAGTATGTATTAAACTATCTGAAAAGTTACACTGTGAAAGCATTACACATTACAGTACATACAATGCATTATATATCTACTTACATTTATTGCAAATCCTCTCTTCTCACATTCTGTTCCCAAACCACCATCTAAAATCTTTATATCCATCTATAATGAGAAGAAAGTATCTGTGATATTGTGTATTATATTACGGTATCTTTATTCAAGTAATTTGTACATAAAACAGTATTAGTATACAGGCAGGAAATCTCAGATACATTACATCAAAACAGCAGCGATAAAAATGTATTAATTAATAATTGATAATAATGTGTTCCGCGTTTCGAAATTAGGCCTGAGCCGGTTTTACGCAAATTTTGCGAATTGAGAGCTTGATAATTTATATAGCACAAGTAGGCACCAATCGTGGTCTTGACAACAGCTTTTTAACATGCAATAAGAAAAGGAATTCATTATTGAAAGGGATTGTCTCCAATTTAAATTAATGTTAAAATATTTGTTAAGATATTTAACATAGTAGTTATTAAATTATGGTAATAATAATAATAATGCTGCATTTGTAAGTACGTATTCATTATATGCTACTGCACTTTTTATTTTTTTATTTTATTTATTTATTCTGGTATATGATAAAATACAAAAAGCAGAGCCGGTCTGAAATTATTGTAGTACAAACATTCAAGATTACAAACAACAAAAATCAAATACATTCAAAAACACCAAATTACAAACACCATAATCATTAATAAATATTAAAAATAATAAACATACAATTCATTAACCTATAAATTAATTAGACTACAATATATATAAAGTTCATACAGTATAAAAATTTATATTTACAACTGCTTTAAAAAAATTAACTACTTAATTATTAATAAGTTCAATATCATTATTCATTGTTGCAATTATTATTAAAATATATTACTACTATTAATTTATTAACTATACACTTATTATTTTACCAAGTTTTTATCGTCATTACTTTTACAATATCTTTTAAATGATTTACTAATATATTTATCATTATTTTAATTACTGTTGTACACTGAAGTATATACTAAGTGTACGCCTATATTTTTGAGTCGCGTTCATTCACATTTATTACATTGTATGTTGTAGTATTGACAGATCCAATGTTTAAATCTGTTTGTGTCCTGAAAGACATATAAAATAAAGTTATTTATACATAATTGATGTCATGTAATGTCAGTAGAAGAATGTTTGTCAACATTACAATTTGATCTGAAAATATCTCGGGTATTGAGTTTCTAACCGAAACACTCTACCAACCACTTTCTTCACATTATAAAAATGTGAATCCTGGTCGTTTCGGCCTCATCGATTTAGTCGGGTTATTACGGCCCTTTTTGGGCCGAAACGACCTGGTTTAGAAGGACAAAACAACCCGGGTTAGAAGGCCGAAACGACCCGGGTCAGAAATGGTCACACCCTATTGTTTGTAAGCATTTCAATTGCGATTAACAGCTGCAATATTAAACGCCAAGTAAAAGCCTTGTAAAATATCATGACAATATTGGTTTTCACATATTTTATAAAACTCTCTCCAGTTAAGGATAATGATGATCACTTTTCACAAACTCGATCGCATTTACGATGATGCAAAATTCTAGCACTGCATGCGTAAAAACTACATAATTTTGGGCACGGTAGCTCAGGGTTGGTACAGCAGGTTTACAAAAGGGCCAAATGCAGCAGGCACAAAGGATATGTCTGCTTCACCTGCAAGAGTACCATGGGAACCTGTCTGTGGGCATTTCCAATTTTATCATAGTTTCCATGCAACAATAGGCCTTGTGAGTGAAACCTAATTATCAAAAGAAGCCTGAAACAGCCATGTATCTAGGCCTATAAATTGTATTTAAACTACATTTTACTATTTCCATTTATTTGTGTATTTTATAAACACTATCAAAATATGTATCGACAATGGAAATAAAAGAAACAAGAAAATACAAACCATGTGTCTGCTTCACCTCAACATAATTGTTGAAAACGTTTCTTTCCTCAAATTATACTCTAGTTAATGATTTCTTTAATTTCTATGCAATGAGTGATTTTGTCTGCCTTATGAAAATAAAAGAATCCTAAAACGGCAATTAAAATGTATATAATTATTGATAATTTTACATGAAAAAAATATAAAAATGAAAATAAAATATATTTGATCTATTTTCATTTATCACATCATTCAATATATTTTTGATTTATTTTATATATGTATTGTTATAAACAGAACATTGGTAATGTAAAGACGCAAAAAATGCACGCAACAAACTTATGACAAACTAATCCACTAAATTAACTATAATAGTATAGGCGCTAAGGCTACTTATTTTATAAATCTAAATTTTATTGACGCATTTATAAACATGATCCAAATATATATTGTATGGAAACGATAGAAAGAAACGTGTCTCCAAACCAATCGACTTGTAACATTTGCATTGTTTTCGTAAAAAGAAAGATAACACCATTTGATACTGTAATGAACTCTTTAATAATAATAATAATAATAAATAATAATATTAATAACATTAATAATAATAATAATAATAATAATAATAATAATAATAATAATAAAATACTACTAAAAATAATTGTTAATTTGGGCCTTGGCCTGAAGAGGATAGGTAAAAATAATTGTTAATAACTGATGATAATGTTGCAGTACTGCTTAGCCACCTTGTTCTATTAAAGTATTATTCGTGTCCGCACCTTCGGCGCTCCATACACTGCGGCCGAAAAGCATGACAAAAATACAAACAGGGCCGAAACGACCTGCCACACACACATTAACAACCTCATGATGCATGCGCCCTCAACATGCACTTTCTACCGTTATCATAATAAAATCATCTTGCTAAAGTATAACTAAATGGTTTAGGCCTAGGCCTACGTAAATTTCAACTGGTACATTTATACCTGCGGTACGTCGTAAGAAAGTAGGGTAGGACTAGCCCTAGGCTAGGTCTAGTTACTTACTGTTTGAGCACGACTCTGCCAACACTACTCCCTGCCATCCCTCCCTAGCCTAGGTCTTGCCTCTCTTTGAAAAAAAAATGACCTATCTGGATACGCCCCCAACGGCACGAAGTGTTTTGTTTACCGTGAATGAACTAATAATTTATACTCCGTCTCTTGTGCTTTTAATTCATCTTGTTGGACAGGAACAAACCAAAATAAAAAGTAAAAATAAACGTTGTTTAATGCAATTGATGGTACTTTGTGAATGGAAATATCCATCTTTGTCAAAATAAAGGGATACTTTAATCGGCATGACACTACTAAAACAGTGTATACTTAGTGGAGCAGAGGGGGTGACACGAGTATTTAGATGAGCAATTTAGTTGACAGACTTCATGCGGTCGGTATTGATTTTCTTTCACAGAGAACGGTTCAATGAGCGTGAGGGATTGTCGATTGTCTAACTAAAAACGGGTAGCTGAATTTGATGGAATGTGGTAGTCATTTTGTGGAATTTACTTACTTTATTTTAGTTTCAGAAATGAACACCTAATGCTTCAGCTTGTCAAGATCCCTAGGATATTTTATGTTTATGAAGAGTCTTAAAAAACTGCGAGTTGACGTGTCTACAGCAGTTTAAATCTCGCAGACAAAGAGAAAATATCGTCAAGAGAACCCTAAGGATAAGGTTCACACAACACAAGGCTCTCTCAGTAGTTGGTCGCGGGCACAGTATTCTACACAATGGCGTTCTCGACTTCTAGGCCCCTGCAATTTAATTTCGGATACACATTTGTTTTTTTAACTGTTTTTACTAATTTGATAGTAACGGCACAGACTGAGGCTGGCTGTGAAAATATCAGGAACATATACCGTCGCAAAGGTTTTAGCTTGAAAGATGTTCCAACCACAGCATTACAAGGTAAGTTCAAAGGACAAGTTATTATTTTTATTATTATTATTAGGCCTAATATAACTTTTGTCTGTCTCTGTGTGTGATGTGATAATGATACGATGCCAATGATACTGGCCTGCAGTAGTAAGTAGACCTAGGCTAGGCCTAGGCTATAGCATTACTACTTACTAGTGTCGCTAGGCCTACCCTAGGCAAATAGGCCTAGTACATAATATTGCAGATAAACTTACTGATAAGTCCTACTACTAGTACTACTACTACTAGGCTAGGTGTAAGATCTATGAGAATATTTGATTATTCCACTCAATTCTTCCAGATAGAGAAGGCAAGTCTTAGGCTACTTCTATTAGCAGTGTCATTCACTAGAACGTTTTAAGCAATGTTAATATTCCATTAAAGAAAAAAGAGAAACCATTTTTTCAGCTCCATAGTTATATTTGGATTTCCCCGCCAAACTAAGTCCTATGTCGTCAATAGTAGTAGCATTAATAATTTTATATGTAACAATGATTAGTACAAGCTAGGCAGTAAAAGTCAGAGACGAAGCAAATTTCAATAAGGTAAGCAAGGACAGGTACTGTATAGCATCGGACATGGGATAATCAAGAGGCGAGTCTCAAGGCAAGCCTTGCCTCGGGATATGACCGGTTGAGCCGCCGACAAGTTGAGCCGCCGGTAATTTCTATGGAACGCCAAGCGCGTCTCTCAGTGAATGTAGTGCGTCTCTCAGTGAATGTAGTCGGCTTGCCCCGGTTACCAGCTACATATTCATCCCACAGTCTTGTCAGTCGTTGATTTGCTCGTATTGCCGTTCGTGATGTATAAGTTGTGTAATTGAAAATTAGAATTTTAATTTTATGTACTACATTTTTATAAAAATAAATGAAGTTGTATAATTGCAAAATCGTATTAAACCATAGTAAATACTGTATAATAACATAGGCCTAACACATTTAAATTCATTGTTTATAGTCATGCAAAATCCTATTAAAAATGTAATAACTTGATTATATTTTACGTTTGGTTTGCCGCGTATTTCAATTAACTTATTCGTTATTTGTAATATTTTGTTAAATTATTTAATTAAATTATTTATTATATGTAAGTTTAACAAATAGTACAAAAATAGAAATATATAAATTATAAAACCATAGTAAATACTGTATAATAACATAAGCCTAACACATTTAAATTTATTGTTTATAGTCATGCAAAATCCTATTAAAAATGTAATAACTTGATTATTTTTTACGTTTATCTGGCAAGCTGACTGAGCAAATACTCACAAAATTTAAATTAAAATGATAGAAAGAACAAGTAAATAAATTGAAATACGTCCCAAATATATTTAATAAATTAGTGCAAAAACCGAGTATTAAATAAATTGAAATGATTGAGTAAATAAACTGAAATACATCCCAGACAACAGTACCAAGAAACGAATAAGTTAATTGAAATACGCCACATCAATTAACGCACTACATTCACTGAGAGACGCGCTTGGCGTTCCATAGAAATTACCGGCGGCTCAACTTGTCGGCGGCTCAACCGGTCATCATCCCTTGCCTCCTCCTATCTTGTATCACTTGTTGTATCATGCTCGTTTTACCAATTTGTGGTAAAAAAAAGAGGAAAGTTTTTTTTATTTTTTCATAAGGTCTAATGTACTATACCGTAGATTTGTATTCTACGATGTTAATTGATTAATAAATTTTGTTTCTTTGATCCCCCCCTCTCCCATCAACAACTAGGCAGTTTTGCTCATATTATCTTCTGATGTGTTCATAATTGACAGGCAAGCTGCATAGTTGACAAACAAAATTAATTTCAAATTTAAAAAATAATTTATAATGATTGATGTATTTGAGGCATACTAGAGAAATCAGTCATTTATGTCTACTGAAATATAACAACAACATTGTTATTATTATTATTGTGTTTCTGTCTTCTTTATATAGTGTATTGAATTAATTCTTATATTATTTATATTCATTTAATATTGTAGTTAAGTTGTATCTAAGTGGTGCCAAGCTTGATTACAGTAGCCCTGGCTATTTCTTGGTCACCATTTGTAATTTTTTCAAGGATGCAATAAACAGAGAACAAGAACACAAATGAATGTTTTAAGGTAATGACAACTTTAAGACATCTATTATGCTGACACTGACAGAATTTAAAAAAATCCAAGCTAATAAAAAAAAATATGTATCCATAAATAAATTTGATTGATATTTTCCATAATAAAATATACTGTAAAACTAAATGTCCTACAGTATTTGTGACTAAAATTCAGGATTGATACGATATACTAGGGAGACATTCATCATCATGCTCTTTTCATTAGCATTATTGACCTACCTGTCAGCTCATTCAATTCTTTACCTGAATCATCCTATAGGAATGTGTCATGTTGGTACCAAATACTCCAACTTGCTTTAAATATTCACCATTCATTTTAACAATTTATGTTTTTTATGTCAAAATTTAAAAAAAATATACATTACTTGTAACCAAAATACTGCAGTTAGTGAAAGTAATATTGATAAGTGATAAATAATTAATAATTTAATCTATATTCCATGTTGACTCATGATGATTTAATTAAGTAATGAAATTTACAGTATAGCGATAGTAATAAAATATCTTATTAATGTGGTACTGTTTTTCTATAGTTTTTAATTTTTTTAAAGAGAAACCTATTGTTCTCAGTCTGTCCACATGAACAGTTTGATTTTCCTATATATGGGTATGATGACATTATCGTGCCCATGGGCAAATCACATGTATTTGTCACTTAAAACTTAATAGTGGTGTGGACAAAGATAAAGGAATAAAATTATAAAGCAGGTGAAGAAATACATCACTATTACTATAGTATAGGACTTATTAAGTTACTCATTGGAAATTAAGCACTTGTTCCTAAAGTCTCAATTGTTGAGTTTTGCTGTTGATTGTCTTGTCTTCACATCTTCAATCCTCTTTACAAGTTTTCTAAAGAGTATGTTAGTACTCCTCCCACTCATAACATTGAGAAGATTCGTCATAGGACTATTGTTTTATTGAATAGAATTCTAAGCCAGTTTGGAAGCTTGCTAATGGCTTAAGCTTGTGACAATAAAGGCCATTTTGTCCAGTAACTGTAGGCATCAATACTTTTAAGAGCATACTATGGCTTCCTATTCTTTGATCCAGGGTGTGAAAATGATTTTGTGATAGTATAGAATTTCTTTAAATGAGAAATTGTAGAATTATGTTGGTTGTAATTAGCAAAATTAGAATAGTCAAATTAAAATCACAAAGGCCAAAGCTTGACATGCGCTTACAAGCCAACCTTAGTAGGATACAAATCAGATTTTAATAAAAATTAATTATTAAAAATAATAATACTAACAATAACAAATATTTATATAGCGCCAATTCAAAATTTATGAAAGGTGCTTAGTGAAAAAAGTTAACATTCCTGTAATAATAAATAAGTTTTCAGATTTTTCATAAAAAGAAAGCAAATTAGACGAATCACGAACAAAAAGAACAATATCAGAAAATAATTAGTATAGTGGCTGAAATATTTACATCACCACAGCTACAGCATTACCAAAATAAACATGAAAAAAATAAATTTTCTTGAACAAATCATTTCTCATCTTTTCTTTGCTGTTGGCGAGTCGCTCCTTTTTTTCATTATATGTAGCATACATCATGTTTGGTCATTATATTATTAATTCGAAATGTATTTTTAGTTGATTAGAATCTAGAGATGACAGGATATACCCAAGGCTCTGCTCTCAAACGTAATTAAGTTTAAACTTAAGCTTGATGTTAGTTGGCTGGTCAATAATTAGTTTTAACATGCTGTACTGGTAATTGTACAATACAATGTTTTTCTGTTTCCCCATGACCCAGTTTTAATATTAATTAAAATGATAATATTGAATAGATTAGTACAGTATTAAATTATATGGCATCTTAAGTTGATAAAGACAATATCATGGAATTATGTTAAAAACAAAATTATCTCATAAACCACTGTATGTAGCCTTACAACTCAATTATCTTTTGTGAAAACATTCTCCGTTAATAATTATTATTTCAAATAAAAATATAATTTTATTTTTTTAATTGTTAGCGCACTTGCCACAGTGGAACTTCTGAAATAACATTTTTTTTAAATTATTTTTTATTCACCTGCTTCTGAATCTTGTGATGAATATACATTTTTTTTTGCACTTTTCGATGCATTTTTTTTGTTGCTTGTTCATGATTTTTCAAAAAATAAAGTTCGCTAAACAAGGTGTATATATAAGCTTGCCTTAATAATTTAGTTTAATTGTAAAGAATCTGTCTGTCCAGATTCAAATATTACTGTAAGCCTACCGTTTATAGTATGATCCCAGTCTTTGTGTATTACAGTATTAATGTCATGTCTGGTTCAATATGACGGCTTGGTAGACATTGATGATCCTAAGTTCAAGGAAAATGAAAAATTACCAGGATTAAACACATTGGCAGCTAAGATTTTTTGTTGTGGTTTTTTTAATTTTTGTTATAGTAATGTTCAATTCTGTTATTCTCTGCTTCATTTCCCGTCAATCTACTTGATTGACATCTGTTTATTGCTTGTCTTTGAATCATTTGAGTTACCTCTCTGATCCAATGCTTATTAACTACTTGAAAAGAGAACATTTTACTCTTTTTTTTTTTCTTTTTTTTTATAGCTAAAAGACCAAGTGTGAATCCATGTCACAAGTTCACACCATTTTCTGATTTTATGCATTTCCACCAAGATTTTCTAAAATTGTTGAAGTTAATCAGGATGAAATTCAAAATTTCAACTTGTTTTTTTTTTTCTTTTTTCTTTTCTTTTTTTGCTAGAGAGAGTTCATAATACAAATAATTCTACTAGTCATCCAATTACTGTAGCAACAATTGAAATCAGTCCTAAAAATATCTTGCAAATAATTTTTATCTATTTATAGAAATATTGTAAACAACTGATTTTGTTTTTTTTTTTGTCCAGGAAATCATCTTAATAAATCCTTAAAAAGCATTTAATCAACACTTTTATTAGAGTTCAATCGTTTAGATGGGAAATGGTGGTGCTAATATCATATCCAATCCACACCTTTCAGATCTTAATTGAAAGTATTGTTCTTGTCAATTGTTGAACACTTTATCAGCAGCTGCAGATTCTATAGGCCCATTGGGGTTCTGGTATCAATAAACCTGTTATCAGCCATTCAATACTCTGGTTAATATCATAAATAAATACATTAGTGTATCGTGGGAGGTGGGAACAGTACTGTAATATTGACTACTTATAATAATTATTATAAAATATTACTGACTTTATCTTTAAAGTGTGGAAATTTAATTACTTTAAACACATTTATTTGCTTTTGATACATGCTGGTATAAATAAGACCTATTTCTGTGATATCAACTTAAACTGATACTGTAACAACCTGCAGACTACTGTACAGTGCATTACCTGTACAGTAAAACAAATTTATGAATTTAATAATATTATTAACCAGAAGAGACAGGTAAAGACCTGACATACTAGGTCACTAGAGAAAGGGATACAGTTAGATACAGATGGCCTTTTTACCCCAAAAATAGGTTGTGACGAACATAAAATTTTTTTTTTTTATTGAGATACCAAATTGAGTCCTATACCATGTGACTCAATCTCTGTCACAGGGTTTGGATGGGGCTTGCACTGTGTTTTTGGAGGCTTGCGGTGTATTTTTAGGTATTTTTAACAGAAAATCAAGATTTTACCCCAAAAATAGCTTGTGAGGAACATACAATAAGGTTTTTTTTATTGAGATACCAAATTGAGTGCTACACTATGTGATTCAATCGTTATCACAGGGTTTGGATGGGGTTTGCAGTGTTTTTTGGCGGTTTGCAGGGTTTAGCAATACCCGCTTTTTAAATTACTTGAAGGTTTACTGTATGTAATTTATTAAGGACCTATAAATTAATTGGTATTATTTAATCTGGTAAAAATACGTTAATCTACAATTTCCAACTAAAATTATTACAGTAGATTAAAGATAATTTAAGAATAACATTCCTTTAATTCATTTAATTAAGAATTTAATTAACAAGGTTAAGTCAGTGTACTGATAATAGGCTGGATTGACTGCTCAGTTCATGTCCAACATAAAACGAAAAATGAATTAGCTTCGCTGTACTATTAATCTATGTGGGGGAGTTTGAAATGGATCGTGATGTGTTGCTTTATGTACAGTAGGGAGACAGCTTGGGGGCTGTTGTGACCTATTTCCATTAACGGTGTCATATGCTCAATTCCTACAGATTATTTTATTCAGGATTTTTCTTATTTCGTTAGACTAAAAAAACGATTCTTAAAACATCAAAATGAATTTTTGATATAACAGTACACATTTTATAAATTTTGTAGGAACTGCTGCTTGATTTTATTTGGTTTCTGAAAATCAGTGATCAAGTATCTGCCTAATTTATTAAATTTATTTACAAAAATGGAAATAATTGTGACCGATTAAGCTTGGTTTCTATAGAATCACTACACAGTATTTTACAGCTTTTCCACTGCAATCCTTGCACTGCGTAGCTATACCCGACACAATGGAGAACGCTCCCTGATTTGGCGATAACATGCAGCAATTTTTATGGAAACTAACTAAGCTTCATTACAAACTAACTAAAAATATGTATCTATCAGCTAGTAGTTATGTGTTTGTTTTATCATACAAAAATAACACTGACCCTGAAATGTCCTAAGAAATTAGAAGAAAATTTCTTGCCACAAATTTAAAAAACTACTGTACCTGTATAGAGTACCACAGTCGTGTCATCACGATGTCAGGTGGTGCTCTCTGTTGTCAACAGACGTTGGTTACCATTCATTAGGCCTGAATGACTTCTTAGGCTTTCTGGAACAAGCATTTTAAAATCTAATATTTTACCATCAAAATGTACTAAAAACACAAAAGCTCGCATTATATTAGTTACCGAACACAAATTTAATCATTAATTAAAATTTACAAAGAAAAAGTAGGATATAACATCTTAATAATTACGTTAGAAATTGAGATCAATGGTTTGTCAGTGGAGAAAATAGCATCCGGTTGAATTCATTTTGCAACGATAGCAACGGAGTAGTATCACATGGTATCATGACGTAACACTATAGTACTCTAAAGGCTAATAATTATTTGCTTGTTTTTTTCCCTTTTTTTTGCAGGAGAACACAAGGGAACATGTGGAGCAGGGTTTTCATGTTGTACTACTGGGATGGAGCAAAGACTAACAGAAAGTTGTGGCGAGGAGTTTGAGAGTAATCTCTATGAAGCCAGCTTTCTTGTACGAGATAGCTACGTCTCCAAAGCAAAGAAATTTGATGGTGAGTTACCTAATTTATTTTTATTTCGACCCTAGATACTGTACTTTCTTTGGCAAAAATAGAAATTTAGAAATTTATAGTAGGCTGTATACTATATTTTTACTGTTAAAATGATAAGGTTTAAAACACAGAACACAGAACTTAACACAGAAAATCTATACATTATCTATTTTTAGTACATTTACAAGGTGGCCAGAATTTCGAAAGATTTATAATATATATATAATAACAACTAGAAAAACTTGTAAACTTTACAAACGGAGAAACTTTTCACAAAAAATGTGTTTTTCACAAGACCATTTTCACTATACAAATTATACGAAGTAAAACAAACGTAACTATAATAAAAGCAAACAGAAAAATATATACAATTATGAGTCAAAAAAGGAAAGATTTGAAATCACATTAATTTTAAATTTCATTGACATAATACAGATAAGTATAATGCAAACTCTTAAGTATAAAAATACTGTACACGCTAATGTGTTGGGATAAAATACAAATAAATATACAAAAGTAAAAATATTAGTACTGTAATCTTAATAAAACTTCACAGTAAAAATTTACTTCAGAAACTAAAACAAAACTTATGAAAAAATAAACTTATGAAAAAGGGAGCTGTTATTGTTAATACAAGTAACAATATTATATAATTTTTAAACATTAATTTTGTATAGTTGGTTGTTTATTAATCTTTTAAAAATATTTATGTTAGTGGCAGTTATTGCATTTGGATTTATATCATTTAGGCTATTCCAGATATTTGCACCATGATATATTAGGAGAAACTAAGTCTTTGGAATTCCTAGTTATATTTTGTTTTCATTCAATTGCTATTTTATTAAGTTTGTTTTTTCATACATTGATTCACTTTGCATTGTATCAAATTTGAATATGCCTGCCTTGATAACAGATGTCACAATGCCTAGAGACCTAATCAACTTTGAAACAAGTTCTTTATATTCGGTTATCCGCTGGAAAATTGCCTGATTTTGCATAATACACACTGGCTACATTTCTGAATAGAACACTGCTTAAATATGTGGTTGGAAATAATTTTTAAATTGTGCAGCATACCTTTACAGATATTGACTCCACCTTCTTCTCACCCCTCAAATATACTTCTAATATAAGTTGTGTTGTATATGTCAAGTTACATTTCTCGTACTGTTTTCTTAATGAGGACCACGTTTTTTTTTTGTTGATCAAAATTGCAATACACAAAGAACAGCCATAAGTTCATTGAAAGGACAAACAAACCCCTGCAATTTCTGTTATTATCTTAGTTTCATTATCGTCATCAACAATATTATTGGCTTTTGTATTTGCTACAGTAGTGATGCAGTATATAACCCTCTTTAATTAACTGTTGAAATTCACACAATTCCATACTTGATGAAAATGGACTTTAAAAATCTTATCAAAACACTCCAGATCATACTTCAGAAGAACATTTTGCTGAACACTGTTATCGACATACCTATCTCACGTATTCCCGTACAGTAGTTCAGAAGGCCAATCATAGGTCCTACGTCAACGTAAATAAATGTTTATAAAGAAATGCTTGTGTCTTCATTGTGTTATTTATTCATTTTAACACTGTATACATTGTATTGAAAACCTTGTTTCTCAAAGTGTTCCATTACACACAGGGTAAAACTCTTGATTAGGCGCTGTACTGTAGCGCTTATTCGAGAGCGACGCTTAGCGAAAGGAATCATGTTCGGTGCGGCGCTTATTCAAGCATTTATTGTATTGAATGTTAGCCATGTTTGTAGTATGTGGCTTATTGTCCAGAAATCACAGCATAAGTAATATAATGTTAGAGTTTTTTTTTAATCTTGCATTGTCTAATGTGATCACCAGAGTGATAAACGTATATTACTTTGTCAAATATTTCTTATGAAATTCAAGAAAAAATTGAGAAGCTGCTGCTAAAACACATTGCTAGTAGCTTCCATTTAGTCTTTGTTATTAAAATTCCACTGCAGTTAGTCCTAGTGAAGGCTTTATGCAACAATGTATCGTGTTACAAGACTCGTAAGAATATCATAATCCTTTTGTTGTACCAACGAAGATAAAAGCTGCATCTACTGTAGGATTAAAAATTACACATTAATATATTAACAATTCTGCCAGTGCTACTCTCAATTTTCAAGATCTTTCTTAGGCCAATTGAAAATTTACTAATCTTAGTTTATATACAATAACATTAAGACTGTGTGAATGTCTTTAATGCTTAATAATGTTGTGAATTGTTACTGATGATATTGTTTTGAATTCATTTTTAGAATAATATCAGTATTAAATTGCATTTAATAATGTAAAAATGCTATGAAAATAGTTAAATAATTGAACCTTATTTCAGCCTACCATATTAAAGGTTAGTACTTTAAAATGAAAATGAGATGTTTTGTAACTCTGCAATGCAGTGTATATCATACCGCTGTCTGTGGTGTAGCTTCCATTGTAAACAGCATTTGCAAAATAACTGAGAGGCTACAGCTGTAACTCGAGCCTGAGGAAATAGTACAACGGCGGGGAATCAAAGACTGGTTGGTTTTCATTTCAGCAACAGAAAACAGGGTTAGATGTATGGCAATTGAAGGGACTCAGCAGGAGCACGGCGGATAGACTTACAAATCAACGGAATTATACCAGAAAAATCAAATGATTTCTCACCATAGGCTCTGTTATAGTCTGACCTAAAATTAACTCTGATCGAAAAGCTCATTAAAAAAATTCATTATTTTTAGTTGGGCTCTTCTTACATAATCATTAGCAATTTAGAATGAAGGATAGTGCTGGAAAATCAAATGTTGATTTTGATAATGCATTTCGTGTAAGAATACTTTGTAGATAGTGTGTAAGATTGAGAAGGTTAATTTGATTTGTGGTATGTTTGAACTTTCAAGTATTTTGGTATCGGTATTAAAAGTACATTCAGTGTTATTTCTGCAAAAATATGATCAAAGTTTTATGTCCAATTCAGTCAGGCTTGGGCATCTTCAGTTGCTACAATTAATTTCACTCCTCATATTATATTACTATTGTTGTCGTAATTTTCTGTTTCATTTTTCAGTCCAGATGGGAAATTCATTATGATATTGTTTCCAAATTTTTAAATAATCACACAGCAATTCCACCTCTGTATCTTTGTTAGGCACTGGGCAATCTAGCCATGGTGGGTACTCCCAGATGGTCTCGGTAACGTGCCAAGAAAGCTACAGAACAACCAAAGAAAGTACCTTACAAAAACATTGTGCGCTTGCAGGGGACATACTGTAGGCAATTGTTAATATTGATTATGCACGCATATTAAGCATATTTCGTGCCGTTTTAAAGTTTTTAAGTCACTGTAACATTTCTCAAATTATAACAACAAGTGATATTTCTATTTGATTCACTATTCTGCTGTTTTATAGTTTCTGATTTTATTTGTCCACATTCACAATGAAAAACCCTATGGTAACTACTTTACTTCAGGATCAACTCTGTATAACAATGTATTACTAAATATCATTTTATTATTTATGATGAAAATAATTTTCAGCAACATGCTGTAAGGCAAACAAACATTACTGTCTATATTATATCATTTTTATGTGAACTTTTAAAGCAACATATGTTATGACCCACCAGCGTACAGTATATTTCAATAACAAATTTATTAATGACAGTAGAAATTTTGTCATGTCCTTTCATTGTTCCTTGTTCAAGTAGAAAATTAGATTATATTTCAGATTTATGGTGTAGAACAACAGTCTGCCATTATCATCAGTTTCTGTTGTATAGTACTGTAGAGTGATAATAATAATTATAGAACTACAGTTCGTCCTCCAATTTGATGCTGCCTTCGGGACCTGAAGATTTGGGGTGGTCTCAGGGTTTGGTCTGTAATTAGAGGGTTAGTTTTGTGTTAAAAGATTGAAGATTTTTTTTTTCTTTAAAAAAGGGGTCTCGAATAAGAGGGGTCTCAGAATTAGAGTAGTCTCGTCTCCAATTGTACAGTAGGGTGCACTGCACTTTAAAACAGAACTTATCTACCCAGTGTACAGAAGACAATAGATTTGTAGAAAAAATGCTTCCATTAAGAATTGATAAGGTACTACGTAATAATAGCTATTGATAAGGTACTACGTAATATAATTAATAGCTATACGTGTATGCACTGAAATAGCATCACCATGCACTAATGGAAAATTAGTACATGGTATGGCATGTGAAGCCTGGTTTCCATAAAATGCCTGTACTAGTCAAGGTCTGCAATTTGATGCTGCCTTCGGGACCTGAAGATTTGGGGTGGTCTCAGGGTTTGGTCTGTAATTAGAGGGTTAGTTTTGTGTTAAAAGATTGAAGATTTTTTTTTTCTTTAAAAAAGGGGTCTCGAATAAGAGGGGTCTCAGAATTAGAGTAGTCTCGTCTCCAATTGTACAGTAGGGTGCACTGCACTTTAAAACAGAACTTATCTACCCAGTGTACAGAAGACAATAGATTTGTAGAAAAAATGCTTCCATTAAGAATTGATAAGGTACTACGTAATAATAGCTATTGATAAGGTACTACGTAATATAATTAATAGCTATACGTGTATGCACTGAAATAGCATCACCATGCACTAATGGAAAATTAGTACATGGTATGGCATGTGAAGCCTGGTTTCCATAAAATGCCTGTACTAGAGCAGGACCCTACTAGAGCTACAGTGTTTTTCACTGCAATTGTTGCATTGCATACAGTACCGCCACGAAATATTGCAATTTTACCTGCGCACAGGCTTCGTAGATACATCGTAGCCTGATGCAGTGATATAAACAATCTAAGCAAGGCTACGTGAAGCGAACCTGCAAAGCAAAAGCATGTTGTTTATTTGTATGTGCAGAAAGACTACTATAGCTTACTGGAATAAACAATGTAGTAATATTGCTTGATAATTAATTGTGAATGATAAACATGAGTTTAGACCGTTAATTTAAAGTATGGAGCTGCTTTTAAATAAGAAAAACGTACACTTGACTTCATGGGAGTCTCCTCTTCCACTTGCTGTCCACGACAGGAACTTGTTTGTACTGCTGTATTATTTTTTTTAATTAATTAGCCTAGGCCTAGCTTATTTTTTATTTACAATTATTTTACCTCTTTTAAATGTCAAAAAATGATGTCCTCAATACACACATGTGAAAAGATTGTTCATCAAATAATATTTTGTAGTCTTGATTTAGTAAGATAAATAATAAATATAAAGGAGAATTGGTTGTAAATTACCGAATGTCACATGGAAAACCTAATGGAAAATAAAACTTAGTCAACATCAGACGTCAGAGTGCGCGCCAATCAGAACACAGTATTTAGTGTGTTAAAGGTTAACCTTGTGGCAAATGTTGAAAAGCTGTGAGCGACAGTGAGTAAAAAACGAAGTAAATGCGGTCTAGCTTGACTAGCCTTAATTCGGCAAGGTAGTGATTTCTATACTTCCATTTAGTATTGGAGCGCTTTGCAGGTTCTGCTTCAAATTACGGTAAACAATAAACAACGTGATCTGTAGAAATCGTAATAATTTGTACATGATTTGTCATCAGTAAAATTATATAAAAGAAGAAAATTCCTACTACCAGAACAATATCAGATCAAAATTCTCCGAATTGGAAAGTTTACCAGTATAATTACTGTCTGCTCTCCTATTCTATAGGAGAAAACGTAGGCCGTACGTAGGCCTAAATGACATCGAACATTCTGAATGCCCACTAGGATACCTAACTAGCAAACTAAACACAGTTTTAAGACATGATCGATCTAATTAATAATAAGGTAGGGTATAACAAAACAATAAAGTTCTCACATTGTTTATTAGTAAATTGCAACACGTGTTGAAAGCTGGTAAACTATATTTCAATATTTTTACGCATTGTTTATCAGCCTGACGATCCAGCCTACGATCATTGCAAAGCTAATTAAAATAACAATGACCTTCGTAGTGGTTCGTAGCTACGTTCAAAACGTACCTACGTGCAGATTACGAGAGGTTACGCGCAGATACGAAGCGATAATTTGTGTCTGTACTGTAGGTGTCCTCTACATGTAGCAATTTTATGGAAATGTAGCAATTTTATGGAAATAAAGCTATTAATAGGAGCATTACAGTAGAGGTGCAATGCTGACAAATCTAGTAATAATTAATATTATAATACAGTATGCAAACAATTTCATCTGGTTTGTGATCAGTACAGTACTCCTGTGTAAACCAGTGTAATTCATATACAGTAACTCAATTTATGTGAAGAAGTCAAGCTTATGACACTGAGATGAAACTTTTATATTTAATGAATATTATTGGTTTGATTGCACTCAAAAGATGCATATTAATATTAATAATATTATGTTACTTTTGATTTGTTTCTACAAAGTATAATGAGAGCTAAAAATAGTTTGAGATTAATGGGAAAAGCTCATTAGATTCTAAATGTGTCCCACATACATCCATTGCCAGCGAATGTCTTGCATTGTCAAAAAACAATTGACAAATGAGAATATCAGGCGACAAAATTAACCTGGTGTGAGATTAATAGAATTGCAAAAGTTTTTTATGTCTTTTCTGTTTAAAATATGAAAATGATGGATGGTGGGCTAGACACATCAATCCTAATAGTCTAATAAATTATTGTTGTGATATTTTTGGAGATGCGACTTGCTTTCCTTTTGCTGTGCCTTAAAGATACAATTCACTGGTAAATTCTTATAGAAAAAAATTATCAGACTGTAGCTCTGTCTGTCTTATTATCTGTGTTATTCTCAATAGTGAACAAATTAAACTATTAAAAATCCAACCACAACAATATAGTTGTAGTCTGTGTGGACATTCAAACTTTATTATTCATTAAACTCTTCCAAAAGCAAACACTGACATCCTTCACTGGTGACATCATGGTGTTGAACTAGACTTGATTTACCTTTAATCTACATTCCTGTCTAAAATGTTTGCTAAGTATTCAATTGCCATTACCTTAATCGTAACACAAACTCTTGAGCAAACAAATCAAAGCATTGCATTGTTTGCTTGGATTCATATAGATAATGAGCACAGGTGAACTAACTAGTATGTGTCATATTCCAGAAATTGTGAATCAAGTTTTCTAGCAACTTTGTTACTAGATTTCCAGATCTAGTATGACACTAATTTTCCCAGAGTTGATTAGGTGGCACTGGTAGTGGTAATCTTCTTGTAGTAGGTTTTGGTACCAGTTGTCAAAAGTAGATCCCAGAGTTGATTAGGTGGCACTGGTAGTGGTAGTCTTCTTGTAGTAGGTTTTGGTACCAGTTGTCAAAAGTAGATCCCAGAGTTGATTAGGTGGCACTGGTAGTGGTAGTCTTCTTGTAGTAGGTTTTGGTACCAGTTGTCAAAAGTAGAATACTAATATCTAGGTACATAATGTCAAGAAAACATACGTACGGTACTTGACCTAAAGTAAAACCTTGAATTACTTAATGTCTTTAGTGATGATTTTGTGAGACATCATTACTTTTAGAGTTCATTTCTTTATTGAAATTTACTGTATTGTACATAATCTCTTGTGTAGTGTAATCTCTTGTGTAGTATCAAGAGAACAGAATAATTTTGGATACTGTAGTGTCATGGTTTTTCGTTTAAAGTTGTTTTATTTTTCCATCTACACTTTTCTCTCAGTCTTACTATACATATCACTCTCAGTTTCATGTTATTCGTCATCTCAGCAGCTAACCGACAGCCTTAAAATCAAGTAAAGTTGACCTTAATTTGCATATTATTGACCTCATTTGAATTTGTTTGACATCAGACTGTTTGAGATTAGCTTGTGAAGAATGCGCCCCGGGGCTAACCATCTTGAACTGTCTTTATTCTACAGTACCATAGCTTCCATGGTGAAGCATTCCCTGTTGAGATGTTCTGCAAACACTGCTCTACACCAACCTTTTAAAAAGCTTGTAGGCTGCACATATATCTTAGAGAGTGGAATTGATGGTTGGCGTGATGCAAACTGCATGTTTCAGTCTATCGCATTTGGTTTAGTATTGCTTAACAATTCAAGCAGGCACATTTGGTTTATAGTAATAGTATGGCTTATTAATATCAATTGGGTTTAAATTATCATTGGGATTCTCTTACAATTGTTTAAAATTCCTTAGTAAATTTCCTAAGCAATACCTATTTACAAAGTACCCCTAAGAATGAAATCTTATCTAATGTACAGTAAATTAGAAGTCTTACAATAGACTATAGTACGTTAATTTGATAAGCATAATAATAGATATTAATAATACACAATATTTGTTTCACAGTAAAAAAAAAACAATAACACAGTAATAATATAACATCAGCAGCAACAACATGTTATGATATTGATAACTGTTGCATTGGGTTGTTGAACCATAGTTCCATATTGGGATGCTGTACTGGCAGTGTTGGTAGTTCTCAAAATAACAAGATGTCACAATTTAAATCCTTATTGCAGCATGAATATCAGCACAAAAATTTCCAAACAATGTTATAAGACCATGATTTGGACCATTCATTGTTTCTTCTAGAGATGGGTTTGAAATAATGGATTTCAAATTTTGTGATATATACAAAACTCTGTCTTTAATTATATCTAAAGTAACCCTGTGAAATTCCCAGATAACATCTGTTTGGATGGATTAAATAATATACTGAGGAAAGGTGAATACTGTAGGTGTCAGGATAGACAATGCATATCGCAAATTCAAAATTGTCACTTCCCTGCCATTGTCTATGATTTACTGGTGAGTGGAAGCAGTGAAAAATTGCAGGTGATGACAAGTACCATCAATCATATTTAACAGCAACTGTTATTGGTAGTCATAATGCTGTGCTGTGTGATGCTTAATAAATAAACAACTTATAAATTATTACTCTACATAGCTTTAGTAATAACTATAATATATTGTATTGTGCCTACAGTATGCTATTCAAAGTGTTTGCTGAAAATGGATCTGTTTTCTCCATATCAAAGTACAAATGATAGTAATCATTTTGTAAATGTTTTTTAGAATACATAATACGTATTTAATAATACCCCTGGAAATGGAATACTTGTCTATACTACTAACTATAGCCATGTTTCATGTGCAGTTCATTATTCCCAATGGAGAGTCCTCCAGTTGTTATGCAGCTGTACATTCAAGAACTAGGTATATAGAGGCCATACATGCCATCACAACCAGTCGTAAAAAGTGTAGATCAGGACATTTACGTTTATAGTGATACATTGGGCATCTACTGTAAGTTACAGTAGGTTATATGCATATTGTCACAGACAATCATAGAAAGAAGCAATAGATCGGGATATTTACATTGTGCATCGAAACTGAAGCCACGCATTCCACCATCACAGCAAAATGAGTTTGAAGCATACGGTACATCACAATTTTCACATTTTCAACAGACATAGAAACATACAAGATCACCAAATGACATAAACACTTGCACAATTGCTTCTTGAGTGATTAATGTCTGCTTCTGTAAAAAAATGGTAAAGTACATTAACTTGTTATTAGAATCACTTCTACCTGTGATGTCATAGGTGCCAGCACAGCCGTCATATGATGAATGGTGATAGTGAATGTTAGTTGACTAACCGCAGGAGTAGACACTGTGGTGTTCCTTGACATTCCTTGACAAAAAAATTGATGCGGGGCCAAAAATTGTGAGGGTGGGGACGGGAAGCAAGGAATTTTTGTTATTTGGCCAATTGACCGGAACACAGTGAACAGAAGAAACGAGCTGAGAGAGACAAAACTTGGCAGAACATAAGTAGGTTTATATAGGCCTATATTACTTGGTGAATTATTGGATACTGTGCCTGCTGAGCACTCAGACATCGATAACGGCAGGAGAGTCCATCATGTTGATAACAATGATAACAATGCCAATGATGATGAGGTTGAACTTGAATGACGGCAATTAATGATGATAAGTAATTATGATGATAACAAAAATCTCGATACAGTAGTGACAGTACAGCAATACCAAAAACTCAAAATCTGTTCAGACTCCTTTGTGCACATTATAAACCTTTTTTGTTGCTGTCTAAACAATGAGGTTTTTACGTCTTATTATAAGTAACAGAATGTCCTCATTTTTATTGTACCTCAGTTTATTTTTTTCTCCCTGTTCTCTACTAAACATAGCATGCCTCATTAACATGTCATTCAATGTAAATTTACAGGTCTGTTAGAAGAAAGCCTGCACTACAACAACATAAATCTGTATATTGTACATCTTAGACCACACTCTGCTTTAATCTGTATGGAATCTATGGTTTACATTTCTTTGTATCGTGTTTATTTATCACAGCTATCACAATAGAGTGATTGAATGCTGTTGTTTGTGCTGAAACTCACCATGGTTCACCACAGAGACCAGTTCAACCCTTCATGTTCCTCACAACTGACTGATTTACAGTTTCAGGCATCCACATTTTTCCCATTAGTGCCGGCAGGTTTTCGTGGAATGTACCAACCTAATCCCATTTGAAGATCAAATCTTTATATTTTTTACTTATTGAATTTTTTTTTTCAATTAATTTTATTCCTTGTGGCAGGTTTAGAATTATGTGAAGAATAATGTATTTTTTTTTTTCAATTAACTTTTGTCCATAATGAGTAATGGTTGCTTAGCAACTTAACTGATATTTGTAGAGTGGTTCTGCAACCATTCGTATAATGATTCTTTTTGTTTGGAGTCAATATCTTTATAGTTATTTTACATTATGCTATTCATTAGTTCATTCTAGTTAATAAAACCTTTTTGTTGTGAAGAAGATAGATAAAGTAATTTAATAGCTATAAAATCATAAATGGTGATGTGTATTCTGAATCCAATGTGAGCTTTTAAACTATTGAAGGTGTACTCTTCTAATTTTGACTTTTAAATGGGTGTACACTTTGAGTGTGCATTCTTCTGTTTATAAATCAAGAAAAAGACAAAGGATACCGTTACCTATAAAGTACAGAATTGTTCTTTGCTCAGTATCAACTAACGACTAATTGGTAAAAGCACTGGTTAATTTAGCTTGTGTTAATTGGGAATTAAATCTTTCCTGCATTGTTTAATACAGTAAATCACCGTTTGAATCTGATATACCACATCGGTCTTACTTTTTCATCATAAAATACCCAACAAATTTTCAGAAATTTTAATCTTTTGTAAGCATTTTTAGTCTCAACATTACCATATAACTTTATGCATAATTCATTATTTTACCAAAAACAGATGATTCTATCAAGTAGATTAGGCATTTAATAAGCATGAATATTCATGGTCTTTATTAAATATTCATATATTAAATTTATTGAACTTATACCTACTTCCTTTTTGGTTTGTGTATTTTGTCTAGTTGGTTAAATCACATGTTTCCGTTACACAACCTCCATCACCTCCTGTAGTCTGAAATGCTCTTTATTAATAAACAATCCTTCATAAACACCATCAATTGTTAAAAACCTCAGATTATTGGCGATCAATGAACGAGGGCAGTGTTCGCTCACCATGCTCTAGTTTTGTATCTACAAGGCATTTGCAATGACTCATTATAATTGACTAGTCACCTTATGTTGAATACAGGGCAAAGTGAAGATTTTTGACCTGAAGTGAAAGAGAATGTATTGAATGCGTAATAATACAGGTCATTGACCTCATACTGACTGATCATCTACCCCTTGCTATTCTCCTTCAAGCATTCTCATCGACATGTAATTATATCATTATAGCATCTCTTTGTGCCGGTGGGCATATAAGGGTCTCCCAATCTTGCCCCTTCCTTCTCTGACATGTAGCATTATTCAACAGTATTCCATCCAGCTGGTGCTTTGATACAATAACCTTTTTAGCCATTCATCATATTAGTGTTTGTCATATCTAGTTGTGTGTCTAGATGAGATAGAAATTGTTCATTCTTAATTCATGTCAATAAACTGAATTACTTGGATCATTCGAAAATGTGGCAATTGAAGCAATTTTTATTACTATGATCTAAAAATAGAAATTTTAATTATGAAGTGTAGTGTGAATTTCATAGTCCAACAAACCCTTTAATATCTTAGTTTGATTTATTTTACTAAAATTTTAGTACAATGTAGAAATGCTTTGTTCATTAGACCTCTGTAGATTTGGCCAATAAATAACAATATATTGATTTAAAAAAATTGTTATACTGATGTTTTAATTTAAATTTGTTAAATATAATATAGATTTACAAAATAATAGTACAGTAGAAACCCTTACTTACGAACCACGATTTAACGAATTACCGATTTTACAAACGTAAAATCAAGGTGATGACGTCATCAAAAGTGAAGTTTAAAAAAAAAAAATCCGCTCGAATTGTAACTGTTATTAGCATGCATACAACACAACATACCATACTATACAGTACTATGTAACTCTCAAGAGGAGGAGGCCCTCTAACGGGCCTTTTCAAATTCAGTGTTTATTATGGCTTCACACATGTGCTTGCGACAAATTTTACTTCTCTTTTAATCATCATTTTTAGCTTTAAATTCAACATAGTGCTTGATTGTTTTAATGACTGATATGTATAATAAACAAGTATCTATGGAAGTTGTGTTGGAGTAAAATCCACAATCTAGGTATTTAAGAGGGTAAAAACGTCCGATTAAAAACAAATTTGTGTAGAGATACTTCGTCAACACCATTATAAAAAAGTAGGTTTATGAAGCATTGTGTTTCCTAGGATTGTCACAGTACAAAAAGTTCTCTCTGAACCTTGCAATTTGATTGTGTATATTTAATGGTTTGTAGCATATGGAACCAAACAACAACAGTATCATACATAGTCCCTTGTGTTTTGCATACTCATCTATCTACTTTGCAACATACACAGCAATTTTACACTAAATCTGTATCCTCTTTGATTGCTTGTTGTTGGATAACCATCTCTCCGGGGAATTTGCATCGTTGTAAATTTGGTTTTCATTTATTTAATGCGGGGGATTGATCTGCTCGGTAGAGATAAAACAAAAAAACATGTTTAAATACTTTTCAGAAAGTCCAGCGTTGACATTGATTTAGTTACACTCCTTTTGGAATGTATTTGCTACATCATGGTTGTCATGGTTTTCCTTTTGTGTACTTACAGAGTATATTTCTTTTTTCTTTTAGCTGCTGTTTTTTATTGATATAAATAAAGTTATTTATTCGGAAACTACTCTTTTTAACAGTGGCACACTTCAAAATTGTGAATGTGCATCCAAAAGAAATAGGTAGTTTAGGCTGTACTATAGATTGAGCTTGTATTCTCATTGCATAAATATTGTATTTTAAATAAATTATACTGTAAATAAATTATAAATATTATAAAGTTTAACTGAAAGCAATTTTAAATCAACATTTTTAACCTCATTGTCTAGGCTAGGGGAAGGAGGGTGATATAGATTCTTTTTATTATATGAAGTAAATTGCAAGATACAGTACAGTATATTTGCAGTAAGAAAATAAATCAACCCAAAAAAGAGAGACATACCAAAGATTAGTATGGTAAAACATACAAATGGTGGTTGCAAAATAGCAAGAGACAGAATTCTTTACAGTATAAGTAGAGGAGGAATGCGTCAGGCAGTGGCCTGCCAGAAACTAATATGATGATGACAATGATGATAACAATGATAATGATGATGATAACATCTCAACAATGCAACTGGTATATTATTGAATGTATGCCAATTATAGAGTTAAAATTTGAACAGTTATTCACCATATTTTTACTAAAAATAACAATTTTTTTTTTAATTATTCCAAATTTACCCAATCAGTTCTCTTAATGCATGCCAAAGTTGGGCTTGTATTCCCATGGCGCAAGTATTGTATTTACTATACTACAAATAGGTCAGTCGATGGGAAGTGAATGTGAACATTTATATCTCAAAATCAAGGAAATTGCTTGTTCATTAGATGATTTATCTTGGACACAATAGCATCGTTGACTGCAGATGTAAATATCACAGCTTATCTTATGTTTGATGTGTTTCCTATGAGTCTTGTCAGTTTACTTCAGCTTCTCCCATCTGACCATTTTGAAGTGATAAAAAGGTGGACTTGTTTATGGTACAAGTAATATAAAGGAAGGTACATCTAAACAACATGGTTGCTAATGGGGCCAGTGGGAAAGGTCAGGAATTTCAACGGCAAATTAAATGGCAATAAATATTTAAAAACCATAGTCTGGACACCTTATTCTTCATCATAGTCTTCTTAAAATCCCTTTAAGAACATATTCAAGATTCCAGCAAAGCAAACAGTAGTTTTGACATGCTAGATGCATTTCGGAGAATATTCACCCAACATTGATTATTACAGTATCTCCTGACTCAAGGACAATTAGAGAATTATACTATCATGTGCTTAATAAGAGACAAACTTCAACTTATGACCCTAAGCATGTGCTCAATTAATAATAAGTAATGGATGCCTGATAATAAATATAGCATCTTATGCTGGGGAAAGTGACTCAAAGCACTTGGCCGACTCAACTCATCAAGCTCTCATAAATTGCTGGTGAAAGCCAAGCTACAGTAGTGAAATAATTTATTTTATCTTAAGTTAGTCACAGAATACTAGCAAGTTAAAATTTTGTTTTTTGTTTTCTTTTTAATACATTTTTTTTTTTTATAAATTAAAAAAAAAAAGCTATTTAAAATTGCTATTTTGTATTACACAAAACCTTGAGAAAGAAAGTATCCTAATGGAAAAATCCAAGGGTGTATATTACTTGGCCTCAAAGCTCAGTTGGTAGAGTATATCCGAACAGAAGTTATTCTCAAATATTTATTATCTTTAAATAAAATGCTATTTCTAAAATAATTATACAGTAATAAGTTATTTTATAGAATTGATGTACCAGATTTGAAGTGTTGGTTCCACAAAAGATGTTGCATTTGTATGCAAATTAGAAGAACAACATATTGTACAGTTGGTTAGGCAACTCATCCGCTAGAAACACAATTGAATTGAGAATTCTAAAACAACACAGAAAGGATTGTGCAAAGCCAGAAAAATAGACAATTGGAAGTGGCGAAAAACAAAGAATACCAAAATATACCAGAGTGAATACAATATGTTTAAAGAAGATCATCCTCCTCTTTAGAAACTAGTGGGATTATAATTTGGCCTTATAAAATATACTTCCACCAGCACTAAATGGTTTATTTATATTGGCTGTTAAAATATCGTCTACGTGTGGTGTATTGTGGGATGTGCCTGGTTTGTTGTTTTTCTAGCCATGTTTTGTGTATTTGTATAGTAAACTGGAATGCACAGCATAAGTAATTCTTCCCCTGTTAAATGTTAAAATTCCTATACTGTGTACACATACATTTTTTATTGATGATCCAGAGTGAAATACATATAATCATGCCTGTAGAATTTTATAGTCGGATGTATTTTAAGTCATACAGTACTTCACAGTTTATAATGTTTCTAATTGCATCAGCTAGACATAAATAATTTAGATGTAATGATGTACAGAAATCACTGCTTGCTATGCAAGGAGGTTCACTTTCTCCATGCTGTGTGCATATAGTAGTTATTATTTCTCAGTAAATGATACATTTCCATTCCAGTAATAAATAATACTAATTTTATAATGACCATCTGCATAACAATTATAGTTATTACTTCTAAATAAATGATATAATTCCATTCCAGCTAAAATAAGTAAATAATACTAATTATAATGATAATCCGCATAACTATTGATGATGACGTTATTAGTCCATGCTCACAAAAAACATTGATAATTCAAAAATTGGGTACAAATTTCTCTTATCGTTAGACATTATTTAATTTTTACTAATTATTATGAGATGATTTTTTTATTTTTATGTTTATAATGTTTTTAGTTTATAAATGTTATGTTTTCATAATACAAATTATTATCGATCCTTTCAAATTTATTAGATATAAAACATTATTAGTAGAAGTTGATTTTTCAGTCCATCTTTTCTACATTGTTTGTATCTTGTCCAATGATTGTTTTTTAATGTTCTTACGATATGATACGGGTAAATAGCATAACATAAAACAAAACTAAGCAGTGCTGTAATGTTTTACTCTTATTTGCATATCTCACAAATTGTTCTGATGTTATGAATTATAATTAATAATAAACAATAATAATTTAATTTTATGATGTATTTCAAAAACACAAGTTTCTACCGTTTCTTGTGCCATGCATTTACAAAAAAACCCCTCAATCTCATGTGTCGTGTATGTCAGATATACTTTGGCATAATTATTTACCAATAGAAAATTTAAACATGTTAGTGGCTTGAACGACAATGTCTACAAACCTACCAAAACAGTCTAATGAGACTAGGTAGATCCGGAAGTCATAGACCAGTCTAAGGCCCTCTAGTACCCACTTAATCACCACTATTGGTAGTACATGAAGGTCTAAAGGTGATAAAACTGAGTAGGAATGAAATAAGGAAGCGTCTTTAAGATTCAACAATGATGTTTAGTGCAGATTTGTCTAAAACAGACACAACAGAACACGTGTTCCAAAGAGGAAGTGGTTTACAAATTGATTTACAAGTTAATTGATAGAGCAGCAATGGTCACAAACATCATAACCATTTGACTTAAAAGGTCATAAAAATACCCATGGTTAATGTAAAAAATTACCAAGAGCTAGGTGGTTTTATGCCAAAATAATATTTAGATTTTTTTCCTTGTGAAGTTCTAACATTAACACAAGTAAATTGCTACTGTAATGGCCTTATGTGCCTCATGGCATGAAGAGGATAGGTGAAGTGAGGTAAAAGGTCTACCATCTGTGAAAATTATGTTCTTTAAAAAAAAAAATCAAGTTAAAGCAGTTAATTTTTAAAGAAAGAAAGGATGAAATTCAGTTATCTAAATTTTCAAACTTTTTACTTCGCAAAATTCTAAAAGTAGATTATGAGCCAATTTACTAATACAAACAAATATGAACAGTATTTATATTTATTAATTGGCAATAATTCAATAAAAATGACATTTCCTACATTCTTGTATTTTATTTCAATTTTTTTCCCATTCAGTTTTATATAATAAATACATGGGACCATAAATAAACTGTATATTTAATGTTATTTTCAATTCTGTATTTTTCAGATTATTTTGTAGAACTGCTTGATAATTCAGAGAAAGACTTCAGTACAATGTTTGAACATACATACGGGGACCTATACAAAGACCATGAGGCTATCTTCTCCTCGTTATACGCGGACCTTCGTAGTTTCTATCAAGGAAAGAATGACGATTTGGAGAGCTCGTTAGATGATTTCTTTGGGACACTTTTACAAAAAATGTATCTGCTACTTAACCCAGGAAGATATTCAGACGAGTTCATGACATGTATTGCAGATCACATGCATATCCTTAAACCTTTCGGGACTATCCCGGATACGCTTACGACACAAATGAGACGCTCGTTAAATGCGGCCAGGACCTACGTTCAAGGCTTGGATGCTGCACGAGATATCATCACAAAGGCTACAAAGGTAATAAAAAAATGTTATAACTTTAATGCAATATCATAATCTGGGTTATCTCATCTAGCAAGACTAATTACTTGGACCACGAAAATCAAGCAAGTTCCTCTCATGTGGCAAGACTCATTAATATAGTACTCACAGACCTCAACCAAGTTCCTTTTTGGTGGCAACTTGTTTTGGACATGGGAAAATGTTGGCACTTTACTGGCATTAAGCCCGTGGTTCTGATTTCTCGTACTGAAAAAAACCCTGTCCAGATTATCAAATTTATAAAAACTGCTCATATGGCCATATATTGCATGTGCTTATGTCACATATGGTCATAGTGTGATGTTATCATGACCATATTTAGGCATGTCACATGTTTTTGTGAAATAAAATGTGATAGTCTCGACAGGGAGTTTAGATGATTACCGTAAATAGTGTCAAAGTAAATCTATATAGATTACCATGATCTATATTTATCTCATGGCTCATTAATTTCAATTATTTTTAGAGAAGATAGTCCTACTTCAGTCTCTGAGCATACTGTACTAATTGAAACCTGTAAAAGGATCCACAAATTTTCAGTTGTTAGTATGCCAGCTTTTTGTAGAATTAAATCAATTAAAAAAATTAGTTTAATTCACTTGAGTTGAATTCATGAAAAATTGATATGCTTTTATTTCTATATTTAATATGAATTTTTTAATTGTTTTAATTATTAGAAATAATTAGTTGTTAAGTGTTTAGGACATATAGTTAAATAGCGCATAGTACGTGGTCTCTATGCGTTGTACAGAAAACAAAAAAGCAAAATCTATTCTAGTAGGTCAACTAAGCTAACCAAGCCAAAATAAATAACCGAAACAGATTACTATGCAGAGGAACCAACACTATCGTACTGCTTACCTGTAAGTTTGAATCCAAACAGATAACAATTCATAAAAATTGCTATAAAATCTAGTACATTACAGGCACTACAGCTATCAACATTAACAGATATTTTAACTTCTCTATCGCTATGGTTACTAAGTAGATGTAACCAAGCATAGCAGATCTGCATTTCCCATCGTTGTCCAGGAAACAGCTGCTTCTATAGCAACATTCGTAACTATGTAAGCCCTTTTGACAAATACGATTAGCTGGATTTTATAGCTTCAACCTCTTATGCGATACCAATGACAGTGCTAGGGATTCCTTGATGAAGGTTCAAAGGTCCTTGAAAACAGGACCACACCTAAACATGGTGAGGTTGAGGTTAGCAAATTTTAAGAATACTTTTAGACACCTCAAGATGCCTGGAATTAAAAGCACTCTCAGGCTGGTAAAAATCTTTATCCTGTTGTCATGTAGACTCTAGTAGTAGATTAATGGGATGCCACCTCTACTACTATACACCGGGGCCAGTGTCAATGTTCAAAGTATGTATAAGGAGTAAGAACCACTGTAGGCCCCTCTGTCCTTGTGTTCATTCAATGCATTCCCCCCCCCCCATCGTCTAGGCAGTTGTCTGTATGCAATGACACCATCGAAATGTCAAGATACAGGTAATTTTACTTGAAAATTATTAATTGAGATGATCTTTTAATTCCTCTTTCTTTTAAAATTTGATTTGGTTTATTCAGTATGTTCTTACTTTAAATAACATAACATGACAACAAATCATATCTTATAAGAACATCGGGGATAACGGTAAAATTGCGAAAAACTCCTTTTCTTGAACACCTGACAAGTACCGTACGGTATGCTGTAGGTGCACTGTACTTGCCCACAGACAGCCTGCAAATGAATCTACATTAAACTGAAATTCTACCTGGCCTAGCTTGGAATTTGTTGACTGGCAGAATAATTAAAGCCCAATACAGCAGATGTCTTTGAAGGCCCTCTGGTTCAGCACTTCCCAACAGGGGATAACCAGCAGCCTAGGCATTTCCCTAACAACCAGCTGTGGATTGGATATTAAACCCATGTGGGCCACATGACTTAAACCTTGCATTGCTGTCAACATAACTGTACTTTTGAGAACTTTTAATTATAATGTTTAGAAACATGGAGCTCTAACAAACCGAGTTGACTGTATGTTGACTGGAGCGGAGAATGTAGCGATTCTACTAGAAGTCTGCAAGCAACTGAGTTCCTCCCTTTTTTTTTCTCTGCAAAGCTGTCACTTAAAAGACAATATGCTTGTTACAGTGTATAAGGATTTTTTCTTTAGTTTTATAGGTCTATGGCACACAAATTTTCATTTTGTATCCAAGTTAAATTACTCAACTGTAGGTCTACTACCAGTAGAAGACAGGTTTATTGTATATATTATGACACCCATGTGATGTACAGTATTTCAATAGGTTTTATTGACTCTAAATTCTTTTATTACACGATTTAAACCCTCTTTTTTTTCTATTGTGCAATCTTAGAGCTTCATCGTAGAACCATAAAGTATTATGGTGGTATGTTCACAATTGATCATTAGCTGACAATTGATAATTACGAAGGCCAATGACCTGTGTTATTATGGAGTGTTAATCTGGCTGGACTCTGCCCTTAACTAGGTGACGTATCTGAAAGTGTAACCGCATTTAGGCAAGATAACGCCTTATCAAAGGAACTTCATCATTAAAAGATTCTGCACTGAACATTAATTGGCCTGAATAAAGCAAATGTCCATAAAGATGCACGTTTAATGTTGGCTAAATATGCCTTCTTAGTAGGCATACTTTGTCTTCAACATGATTAAAGTCCATCGGTACCAGTCCATCTATGTTGTTGTGTTGTGGTAATTCAGTTGAAACAAAAAAGTTAGAAAAAAAATTATCACTTTTGTTGCATCAGTGCCAATGAGTTTTGTAAAACTTGTGAAATAGCTACTGTAATCTACAGAAAAAGTGATTACAGTGTATTTATAATTGTATGTCAAGTATAATTGCTACCATTCAGACATGGACACAAGCCCACTTTCGTGTATTAGCCTACTCCCTTAAACTTTCAAACGCAATACGTTTTATGGAAAATACTTCATTCCCTAACATTAGAAATTTGGAATTAATTAATCAATCATTTAATTAATCATTTATAATGTGCCGGTTGATGAACATACAGTAGAGGACACTCTTTATCTATATTTCAGGCAGTGGTATTTTTATTTTAAAAATACATTAGTGAGTAGCTGTACAACTGAAACAGTCAATATAATAATATTATATTAAAGGGTATATTACAGTACAGCATTTACAACAAATCTAAGAGCCTAATCACACTTACGAGTTACGTCGCCCCAGGGCCGCCTCAGGGACAGCTCAGGGTCTGCATTTTTTAAGTATGAACAATCAACGCTAAGCCAACCCTGAGCCGACCTAAATTTAGTCCGACTTTGAGTTGGCTCAGGTCCCGCAATGCTGAACCTGGGCCAACATAACTTCATATCTGACCGGCCCAAGTTCGCTCTGATTGCGGTCGATTTTGACATCTTATCTACCACAACATTCAACAATAACTGACTTGCACGAAAAAAGCCCATTGTGAAATAAATTGTTTCCATACCTACTGTATCATTACTACTAACAGCCTCTCCGTGCGAAACATAAACATGCAACATTAAGCACCACGTTGTAAACATAATAATAGAACGGCAAATACCACGTGATACAAAGCTTCCACGTGATACAAAGCTTCGCATGGGCAGTTTGACAGATGACGTATGCTGTGACTTTCTATTCTACAGTTGAATTCCAGTAAAAATAATTATTACAAGCTCCAGAAAACACGTTTTTTGTATAGCACACATTAATTTCACAAGTTTATATTCTAAAGTCATAACACTGTAATAGCAGTATCATTCTTTCTGTGAACGTCACATGCGTTTTGTGTCGACGTTCGTGAAGCTACTCACGTGACCCCGAGGACCGAAAAAAATAATCGTTTGTTATTGTTACGAGCGAAGCGGGTTGTAAAAAGCCAGTGTCGAAAATTGTTTGTGAATGAACCTAATATGAAAATAATTATTATTGCCAAATAAATGCTCGACGCCACTATATTCATAATCTGTGTCTATAGACGCCAAGCAGTGACAGCAACCTTCAGTCTTTACATAGGCCTACAGTACAGGTATGGGCTTTTTAAATCGCGAGTCTGGTTTGCACAGAGTAAAGTCGTACTGCGCTAATTATGGGCCTTGGTTGTTATAATAATTATCATCGCCATAATCATGAAGCAAAATGCTACGCTTAAAAAAAAACACGAAAAAGTAGAAGGACAATAATTGAAAGGTTCATGTTTGCGCGAATTCCATGTGTTTATGATAGGTTGGGATTTACCGTTCCACCATCAAGTAATGCGATCGCCTCGAACTTCCTGTCCTGCAATTCATCGACCCTGGCCAAAGGAGAAGTGTGAACGTTCGTTAGGCGGCCATGGGCTGACTTAAATAATAACTGTGAACAGAAAATTTGTTGTGAGTCGGCCGTATTTAAGGCGGCCCTGGGCCGACCCTAGGCCGGCCTAATAAGTGTGATTGGGCTCTAACTCTACTAATAATATTCAATGAAACCAGGTTTATTTACCAAGCCTGTTAAAATTGTAATAATTATCAGTCTTGAGCTTGGAATTGAAAGACCGTCATCTTAACAGAGAACTTTCAGATGGTATTATTCTCAATTAACATATTAATGCATAATTGCTTTTGTCATAAAACATTTTTAAACTTTTTAATTTAAAATCTATTGTGGTTGTTTGCCCTTATCCAACAGCTGTTGATATCTTTTGTTATTCATGTAATTTGAATACTACAAAATTCTTGTATTGAGCTTCATTTATTTGGTGTCATATTATATTTATTTTTGTGTTTTTTAATAGGAGCTTAGTCCGTGTTGTTAATAATTGGAGATGTCCTGTATCCTCATAAACAAAACAAATTTCATTATACTGGGGGCCCCATCAGCCTCCTCTTAGTGTGATACTGAAGGCATCAACTGCTCCGCTCTCCAAAGTCATTCAGATACTTATGGTGGTGTATCACCAGCCTCTCCATATGCCATTTGAGTCAGTCTGATACTCAAGGCATTAGTCTCTCCACAATGCACAAACATTCTGATACTTAAGATGGCACACACCAGCCTCTCCACACATAGTCAGTCTGATACTGAAGGCATCAGTCTCTCTGCACTCCACAGTCATTCTGATACTTAATGTGGCACCCCAACAGCATCTCCACACATACTGTAGTCAGTCTGATATTAAAGGCATCAGCCTCTCCACATTCCACAGTCATTCTGATACTAAAGGCATCAGCCTCTCCACATTCCACAGTCATTCTGATACCTACTGTAGGATGGCACTTCACCATCCTCTCCACAGTCAGTCTGATATTTAAGGTGGTATCCCACCAGCCTTTCCACACTCATCACTGTAGTCAGTCAGCCTTATTATACTGTCAATACTTTCCTGTCAGTCAGCCAGATACTAAGTTGTGGCTGCCAGTGTTTCAGCCTCTCCACACTCTACAGTACAGCTTGATATTTGGTTTTTATGATCAGAGAGGTCCTGGCAAGAAAATTTTTGATTTGATATTTGAATGAATGTTGAAAAATTAAACCTACTAGTAATGGCACAAAGTAAACAAAATTATATGACTCAACTTTCAGTTTTAACATAAATCTTTTTTGGCTCTGATCCATGACATACAAAGATGCTAACCCACAGTACCTACTAATTCACCTACCAATTGAATTTTGATATGTAGAAAAGCTGCCGAATAACCCTAATATTTACATCCATTTATTTAAACAATGTAAAAATAGTCATAGAACTAACTGTAATTTCATGAGTTGAATATGATCTGTTAAATTCAGGTGGTGTATTTACCACATCCCTACCTTAAATTACAATAATAAAATATATCACTGTATGCCCCAAGGAGTGGCTAAAATATTTTTTTCCTTCTCACTTAGTTTTGTGAGTCCGTAAACATCTCCCTACTATTATGTTGTCATGGTAACTGACAGGCCATCAAATCTGTCAGTAAATCTATGAGCGAAATAGCCCAGTAAACAGGGGAGATATATTTAATCAAGTCCCCACCTGCTGCAGTCTGGGATTAGGCTATGATTGTGATGTCTACACAATCAATAGCCGTAATGTATTTGATTTGCATACGAGAGATTATTTATGATAAATGTGACCAGCCTTATCCATTATTTCAACAACAAAAATACAATTAAAATCCCTCTAATATACAATTACTGGTCATTAAAATTTTAAAATTTAATTTTGTATTTGATTTGCATGCGAGAGATTATCTGTGATAAATGTGACCAGCCTTATCCATTATTTCAACAACAAAATAATTAAAATCCCTCAAATATACAATTAGTGGTCATTAAAATTTTAAAATTTAATTTTGTATTTGATTTGCATGCGAGAGATTATCTGTGATAAATGTGACCAGCCTTATCCATTATTTCAACAACAACAAAATAATTAAAATCCCTCAAATATACAATTAGTGGTCTTTAAAATTTTAAAATTTAATTTTGTATTTGAATTGCCTATTTTGTATCCATCTCTGGTTGGAGATTAATAACATTTGATCAGGATTTTAAATATGCTATCCAACATCTTAATTGCATTTTGAGGTTTTCCCTGACAGACACTTTGCTCAAAAATTGCATTTTATTCCAAAAAAAGAAGAGTGTTTTCTGCACTTGCTTCTCACAGTGTGATCTGCATGTAAACAATACCGCCTACTGTACAAAATTTGTATCCAGTCATGGATAAAATATCTTATTTTAAGTGGTGTACACCAGGATACAATGCTAATAATAATATTAGTGTGAAAGCATACAATGCATTGCTGTAATAAATAACAAAATACTTTAGTTACAAGAATACCATTATTATAGGCTTTTCATTTTTGTTGATTTGATAATGTTTATGGATCCAAACATCAACTTGTTTATTAGATTATCTATATTATATTATTACAAAAAATATTCTAAATCAATTAAAAGGCTAGGGAATTTCATCATCATTTTGATGGTTTTGTGCAAAGAAAGAGGGTGGTGTAGTTTATCAGAGACGGTTTGCTTTAAGGAGTTCGCTTAAAAGGGGGTTTGCTTAAAAAGAAGGTAAGGCCAGTCCATGTCCCGAATAAATTGAATTATTTGAGTAGAAAACATACTGTAGTTACGCTGATTTAATGTGTTTAAATGTTGTGAAATTACATTTGAGGTACGGTGAACTAAAATAATAATAGATACCTGCATACATACATTAGGCAAATGAGTAAAATTTGTAAATACCGTGCTAGTTGTTGTAAAATTGATATTGTATATATGAGAATGACAGACCTGTACTCATTTCTGGAAGCATTAATTGACGGTGACAGTTATTGTCGGTGAACCTCCCACGAAAGTTGGTCATTTTGAGTGTCAGTTGCGAGTTTTATCCTTTCCCTCCGATACTTTCATTGCGGTCAAATTAATAAAGATAGATTTACCAGATACTGGAAATTACTTGTCTGCAATTTATTTAATTCTGCAGTCGAGAGCGGTTCTTGTGAATTTATGCCATTATTAAAACCCAGTATGTCTGATGAACTTACGTAAATACAGACTGAAGGAAATCTGTTAAATATATTATTATTAATTTATATAATAAATCAATCATCAAAATCTGTAAAGCTCAAAAACTTAAAGTAGGCAGTGTTTGATGGCACTGTTACATTAGCAAAGAGTGATTTGTATTATATAATACTAATATGGTTAAAAAATAATTTATAATTTTTAGTAGTTAATTAATGCATATTTAGAGCGGTACGGTACCTGGTGAAATATTTCGGGAAAGTGGAGGTTATTTTTGTGATGTGAATATGTACTTGCATATTTTCCATGTCATCTTCAACTCTGAGATGTAAATGAGCTCCTATTCTTTATTCATTTTAACTTAATATAGATAAAAGAAAGAATTTTAAAGGGCATTGATGATCAGGACAATGATGATAACAAACTAAATAATTATACAGGAACTAAAGATTACTTCATTTTTTCAGACCTACTGTAGTAGATAATAATAAAGTCCAGCAAATACTGTGGTAAAACAGGTAAACAGTGTGGTCATATTTACACCAGTAAAGGTAGTGTTACCTGTATACCAACAAATATTGTGGTAAATGGAGACATCACATGTAAACCAGTAAAGATAATGCTACTGTAAACCAACAAACATTGTGGTTAAACAGGTTAAAATGTGGTCACCTGTAGACAGGTACTGGTAAACTTGGTAATGTGGGAAACAAAAATAATGGTTATCTGTATTCTGAATTCAGATGGTAATTTGATTATATTCCTAGTCACTATCTTACCAGAACATTAATTAAACTTAAACCTTCATCTTCTTCCTCTTAGGAATCACCGGTAACTGAATGCAAGGCTGCCCTCGTTAAAATGGAATACTGTCAGTCGTGTAAAGAAGGGTCAGCTAATGCCGCACCGTGTGACGGACTCTGCACAAATATTATGAAAGCATGTCTTGCGCAACAAGCTGAATTAGCGGATGAATGGACTAAATATATTGGTATGTAAACTGAAATGAAATCACGTTTATGTGGTTAAAATTGGAAATTAATTTTATCAAATAGTAAAAAGTCAGTGTTTTATTGAGGTTTTTTTTTAAAGATTTTCCACATACAACATGTTAGAGATGTAGAAGTCTCCCTCCAATTAAGGACCACTTTTGGGACTGTGGTTTCCATGGTCTAGCAGCTTTGGTCTCTAATTAGAATAATAAAGATGCATTTTTTAATTTGGGACCAAAGGAAGCAAGGTGTTCTTTACTTGGAAAGAGACCTGTATTTGTTTTGGCATTGCATGGAGTTTTGTAAACATATTCATTATTTTCATGCCTGTTATTCATCAATATTCTTCCTGGCACTTTGTTATACCATTTATACTGCATCAATCATCTTAGTTATCAAATTTATCACCTTGATTGATCAGTTACATGATTTCTTACATCATCATTACCATCAATCATTATCATCATCATTTGCCATTTTTTGGGAATGGTGACCTGGAGTGTTAAGGTTACAATCTCCTTAGAATCTTTCTTTTGTAAGGTGTTATATATTTAAAAATATTATCATTAAACACAACATCATCATGATCAGTGTTTTCATCTACTTATTTTTATAATTATTTTCTGTTATATTTGTATTTCCTTCATCTAATTTACATATATCTATATTTTTATGTTACCGCTTTTGATATTGATAAGCATGAATGCTATTTTATTGTTGTTATACTGTACATATTAAAGTAGAGCTTATATTGTAGACCTAATTAAAATATTCATTAATTCATATCTTAATGTGCATTCATATTCAGAGTATTTCAATCAAGCCTTTTGGATTACTTTTAGCATGCTCATTGAAAATGACATTTAGCTAAAGTAGGTCAGACATTAGGACACTATCTCCTTGATATATGTGCCGAGATGACTTTAAACGAGCTGTTGATTCGTTAACGGGTTAGCATAGTTGGTAATTAGTGATACTTAGATGCTGGTGACCCAGATACCAGGCTCATTTGCATTGCTTCTACCTTCCTACCAGTTTTGAATGTAACTAAATCTTCAAGAAAGCTCTGAAAAGTTCACTATAATACCTCCATGGAAAAACATATTCACTATCATCATTAATATCCAAAACACAATAAAAATAAAATAATAAAGCATTCCTCCCTCCCTCCCTCATCACTTTTCCAGCCTACTATTATAGTACTATCTGATAATTTTTGTATTATTTTGCCTTATTGTTTAAACTAATGCTAGAGACAAGATACAATCTAATTACAGGTCTCCCTCCAATCAAAGACCACTTTTGGGACCAGGGTTTCCATGGCCTTCAGCAGCTTTGGTATTTGTTAATTGGGACCACAAAAAAAGTGGTCTGTAATTACAGGGAGATGTGTATGTTATAATTTTACTCATGTTATGAAGGCAAAGCAGAGTATGGTTTAATTTCATGCAAGCTTCCTGTCTAAAACCACTAATTTTTCAGCATTTCATGAGCATTGCAATGAAAAGTGTCAGTAGAAAAGCTAATTGCTATATTTTCCCCCTGGATGGAGCATGGTCTTATGTTTAATGGATTCAATGTGAAATGGGTTTAATATTTAATAAATTTAATGTATTTGGAATTAATGTTAGATAAATTTAATAAGTTAGAAAATTGTGCTGGAGGTTATTGGTTGATCATATATCTACAAAGTGCATTAAATAAAAAACAATTATATGCAGTTAGGCAATAATTTGTGAAGATTTTTTTTAAAATCAGGATTTTGATATTCTAGTGTGGCGTTTAATCGATCAACATCGTCATATTTCATTGCAATCTAACTCATCTTGTTTGTAGCCTACTGTACTCAAATGTTACATCATCTATCACTAAGTGACCAATGATGGACAGATCTTGATTGATAGATTAATGGACTGCAAATGTGCATGAATGGACGAATTGTTTATATGTAGTAATGTCTCTTTGTTTATCGGTGATTAATGCGAGATTTCCTATAGATAAACTGGTAACATGACACACATGTGCATTAACACAGTTTGCATGTTGCAACAAAGAGCAACTGTACTTATAAATTACAGTAGAACCCCTCATTTATGAACCCCGATTTTACGAATTCCCGATTTTACGAACGTAATATAAAGATGATGACGTCATAAAAATTGAAGCGAAAGATTTTTTTAAAAAAACCCCGCTCGAATTGTACCTGTTATTACCATGCATACAACACAACACACCATACTATACAGTACTATGTAATTCTCAAGTGAAGGAGGGCCTCTTCAAAGTCAGTGTTTTTTATGGCTTCACACATGTGCATGCGACAAATTTTACTTCTCTTTCAAACATCGTTTTCAGCTTTAAAATTCAACATAGTGCTTGATTGTTTTATTGAATGATCAATATATATAATAAACAAGTATCTATGGAAGTTGTGTTGGAGTAAAATCCACAATCTAGGTATTTAAGAAGGTAAAAATGTCCGATAAAACAAATTTGTGTAGGGCCGAGAGTGGGATCAGAATGCTTAGAAGCTGCCAACTGTAGGCCTAGGCCCCCTCAGACTTAGCTGCGTAAGCCTGTAGGCCTAGCCTAGGCCTAGTTTATGCCAGTGTAAGTAGTATCAGTGCAAATATAGAGGAATTTGGTTCAACCCCGATTTTACGAATACCCGAATTTACGAACGGCTCTGGGCCCGTTCTACTGTACATGGTTTCTTTTAGGTACAGGTAAATACCTAGATTATGAATTTTACTCCAACACAACTTCCATAGATACTTGTTCATTATATATATTGATCATTCAATAAAACAATCAAGCACTATGTTGACTTTTAAAGCTGAAAACGATGTTTGAAAGAGAAGTTAAATTTATCGCATGCGCATGCGTGAAGCCATAAACAACACTGACTTTGAAGAGGCCTGTTAGATTGCCTCCTTCACTTGAGAATTACATAGTACTGTATAGTATGGTGTGTTGAGTTACTGAGTGTTTGGCCAAGAGTTATTGTTCCTGCTTATTGCGATGTACACCCCTATTTCAAATCCGGCCAGCGTTTTAATTGGAGTCGGAATGCTCTGCTCCTCGACTAACCTTCTCATGAGAGTTAGGTGGGATAATGGACAATGTATCTGTTAGGGGGTCTTACTACCACTCTACTGTGGCTGCTGCGGCTCTCCAGAGGCCCAGCCAAAATTTCCAATTTCAAATGTTTTGAATTGGACAGAAAAGGAAATTAATTATATTTGAATTTCTCTTTTTTAAGTAATATAATAGCTATTAATTACTGGAATACAATGTGATTCGAATATTATTATAATTATAATAATTGTTTTAATCTTTATTTTGTTACCATAGATGCCATGAAAAGGCTTGGTGAGAGAATGAGCGCCTCATTCAATATTGAGACCATTATTGATTCAATTAACGTCAAGATTTCAGAAGGAATAATGAATTACCAGGAAAATACGCAACATGTATCTGATAAGGTAATGGAAAATTTTATTTATTTTTTTTTTTCACACAAACAAGGAATGTTTGACATCAGTAATCGGACAAAAGCCACAGTGGACAAATTCTACCAGATCATGGACTTCTTCACTGTTAAAATGGGGTTGAAAAATCATGGTTTTCACATCACATTTCACCAAGGCTAACCATGAAAGTCTAAAGAAGACTTATTTCCAGTATGGTCCTTCTGGATTTACCTACCAATATCAATGGAAAAGAAAAAGTCATTAATTTTGTTGTTTGTTGCTTGTTTTGTTTATAATTAAGACACATAGCCTCCTTGCTATATTTATTTGTTTAATTTAAACTTTACTCTGGATAGCACTTTCACTGCAAATGGACTGTTTTAATTGTGATACCAATTAAATAATAAATATACATCTATAATAAAAAATGTAAATCGGATATAAATTAATTTATTTAAAAACAATAATCAATTACTCTATTGATCATCCCAGAAAAGATTTCTTAAATGACATATTTTATGTATGTATGTGGTAAATAAGGACAGAAATTCCAGTTGACTGTCAGGTTCTTAGAAACATATTTGAAGAAATTCTACTTAGTAAACTTGTCATGCATTCTTGCTCAGCATGAAACAGGTCATAGGTCAAGTGATGGAGGCGTCAAGATTGTTGCAATGTTTCGACCATGGTCACTTCAATACTGTCATTGTTGACTCGTATTCTGTTACTACTTCTCTCCAGTTTAATTGTTGCTTTCAACGTTGTTGAAGGAGTTTAATCCTTTGCGTTTAATACACTGGAATGTCATCCCCTCCAGTAACTATATTTTTTGTATTTTTACTGTAGGTACTTGAATTCAAGTCTAAACCACTTGTAATTTATTTTTAATGGTAAATTGTAGGATATTTGATTTCTACAGTTACAGTAGTATTGTTACTGTAAATTGATAATCTGGCATGTACTGTACACTGTGTTTGAATTCCTAAATGTATTGGGATCAAATATATAACCTAATAATTCAGTATTCATGCCTGAGGTTCTAACCTATAATCCTCATGAGTACTTCACTCTACCATCCAAATCTTCTAGCAGAGTGTTGAGTCTTCAAATTTGGCTGTTTACCTCAATACCTAAGGCTGTTATCATAATCATCATCATCACCACCACTATCTACCATCATCATCAATATCATCAATGTCATCATCATCAATATTATCATCATCATCATCACCATTTTTATTCTCTAATGATATCTTCTTGGGCATTGTTTAGGAGGATCCTTCTTTCCCTGAATCTAAGTTTCAAAGTTTTTTATTATAAAATAAAAGAGAAGGAGGTTGCTGTGGCCCAAAATGAATGCAGGGATCAAAAACATTTTATATTTGTACTATAAGTAATCTTTATCAATGATCTCCACAAATCTTAAGGATATATTATACGATATATCTGTTAATCCCTACGATAACTTTGCATAAGCCCAAAGGACGAGCCTTGTACTACATAATTCTATGATTTAAATAAATGGAATCTCCTGATGTTTCAAGTCAAGACTGAGTAGAATGGAACCAAAAAAGAAAACCAGTCGCTAATGTTCATGTTGTGAATACAAATGGCAAACATTATTATTGAAACAGAGTATTAGTGGGGAAATATAGTAGCTATTTGTAACAATTTATTAGGTATGTAATGGCTTCAGTTGGCATGGCTAATGCTAGGCACATGCATGATACATACGACAGCAGCACCGCAAACAATATACAATCGATGTGTACAGTATAGGGCAATTCTGTCTTAACTAGTAAAGCAGCCAAAATGCATTAATATAATATTCTTTAATGAAGCGGCATATTTGCTTTATTAAGATCATTTCTTTAAAACCTGACCTATTACTATTTCCTATCTGAATAATTTTCTCGTTGCTAAGAGATGTAGATAATAAACAATGTAAAAGACAACCCGAGAATCTCTTTATCGTATTGTTGTAGTGTATTAAAACAATTCCCTTTTTCTCCCTTTGTTTTTTGGATAAATTAATATCAGCCTGTGGATATAAACAGCAGCTTTATGATTTGTATGATTGAACTCTTGTTGAAACCCTGATTAAATGACTGGTTTAGATTGATTCTAATCATCTCCATAGTAACAACCATGTTATTATTATTCTGACTAAATAATTTTGTAGTTATTCATACAGTTTAAGATTGCTGAACATTTAACATTAGATAAAATAGAATATAAGTCGATAGTGACGTCATCATTGCAACTCCCAATGTTATTTGCCTATTCCCCACTGTCCACTAATTTTTCAATTAGTGGACGCTTGGCTTGATTTTTTTAGGTTCGTGTGCAAAAAAAAATTCCTCATTTTTTCGTTACCGCAAAAACATCGTGCATGCACCGCGATAAAAATTGAATTGTAATTGAAAATTACTTTTGTAAAACAAGGTTAATTACCACCCAAAGAAAGTTACTTTAAATTCAATATTAAGTATGAACAATTAAGCAATTCCTGAAATCAATAAACCCTAATAATCTAAACAAACTGAACGTTTAATAGGAATATTCTAGACCTATTTTAAAGACCCAAGGAACGAAATTATGTAAAGCCGCCGAGGCCTCCTCCTACTACTAGCCTAGGCCGTATAGCCTAGCGTAGTTATGAAATCATCCCAACATTTTTACCTGTCTGCACCGACCAAAAAGTTAGTGGCAGTGACTGTATTCTCTCTCGAATGCTTTGAAAAATGTTTATTTCTTTGACGAATGTGAAAAATTACAAACAAGTTCTTCTAACAATACAAATTACAAAATAGCCTAGGCCTAGTTATTCATCGTATCTGTACAGTACTGCTGGTGTGTAGTTAACGCGTAGGCGTTGCCTACTGCAGGAGCACAAATCAGCATACGCACAAAATATAAATACGCACACAGTACACTGATCACAATCACTATAGCAACCGATGACTGGTACAACACAGTTGGTTATAAAAACTAACATTAAAAGATAGCGATTGACTTATAAAGCAATTAGTAGAGCATGCATCGTACACTAGCGGAAAATTATTATACTTAGGTTAGATTAAATGCATTCAAAAATTTTCTTTGGGCCTTGCAGGCACTCAGGAAATTTTTTCAAGCATTCAAACTAACCTTTGTATAATAATTTTCCAATAGTGTACTATGGGGAGCTCTACTAATTGCTTATTAAGATTGGAAAGTATTATTAATATTTGATAATATTTAATAATTATCCTACTTTTGACAATCAGATGTTAATGGTTGATACCAACTTGTCTCACATCAAACAAATTTTCCAGACTCAAAAACTACCATAATACTTTGTGAAATTTGAAATTCCCCATTGGACCGGTAGCAAAATAAAACTCCTTGAAAGGCCTCGCGCCCAGTGTGTTCATACTCTTTCTCCTCTCCATCAATATCAGGGCCTCCAGCTGAATTCTATTCAATAATTGACACCTGGTATGTATGGTCCTATAAGAACAACTACGGTACTTGGCAAAATATTCATATTGCCACAAAGGCTAACATGATACTTTATAGTTTTCATATGAATGGTGTTCAACACTGGTAGATGGAATTTCACCTGTGAAGGAAGTCGGACAAAGGATGTTCGTGTGCCTCAGATCTTTAGCCACAAAATGCTCCTATAACTACATGTCATGGACAATTAATAGCAATAAATAACATCTTGTCATTCCCGCTTTCCTTTGATGTATGTGTGTTGTATCTGTGCTGAATCAGCAACACTTGACAAAATCAGCTCCACCGAGCTGAGGTGTTACTTTTGGTCATCTGTGGCTAATTATTGTTATTCCATGGAAGTTTACATGGCTATTGAAGTGTTGCTGAATCTCATTATTTTTGTGTTGAATCCAATCGTGTCAAGGGAATCTTTAGACTATTCAAGCGTCAGAATTGAAGGATACTTAGATGCTATGAATAGTTATCATTGGTTTTATGGTGCTATTTTTTAGGTCAAAAACAATTTCTTTTCACAATTTTTGAAAAAAACAATGCTCAGCCAATATTGTACTTCCCAAAAATGCTTACAATACACAGTTTCACATGGTACTTGCAGGTGCTCAGAAACCAGGCACATTGCATTGTAGGATGGTTATGCCACCGTTTGGCCAGCAGTTCCATCTTCCTTCTTTGTGAGCGCACTTAATGTTGTGACGCCTTCTGCTGTTTGTCCATTGCAGACTGAGCGGATTGTCATTAAATGTGATCCCTTGCACATGCCTCGTCGTGTGCGTTCTCTATGAAATCGTGTCAGCCGATGGCCGTCAGCATAGCCAGTGTCTGGCTTAAGAGATGATTAGATTTCTGCTGTATTTTCTAGAAGTATTGCCTTGTGACAGTAAATATAGTAAGGTGACAAGAAACTTGTAATTTTAAACAATTATTTTGGACATGATTTTTCTCAGGTTGCTTATTTGTTTAGGATGAGTTTTCTTATTCATGATATTTTATGACTTCATGATATTTTATGATACAGTAGCACATTGGACTGAGATCAATTGGATTGAAATAAAGGACTAGATATATAGTTTGGAAATAAATGCTTTGATATAAAAAATTTTAATTGTTTATACCAAAACATAATGAAAAATATTTTTAAGCACCTATCAAGCACTGTATTCTATAAACTATCTATCTATATTCATTTCATTTTAACTACATTTTTTGAAGGTGAAATACCAAGCTGTATAAGATGATCAGCAATAATAACAAATTATTTTGGGCAGTTTGTTTTTATTGCCTTACAGTGTATAAGTGGAAGTGGCAGCAGAGCTTGTTTATCTTAATACATCTTGTAACATTATTGGTACAGTAGTCTTTCAATGTTAATCCTAGTCATACCAGCCTTTGAGTTCAGCAACTGATCATCAAACTCCTGCCAGGAAACTTCCGACATGTAATTTAAACACTGATGAAATGTGGAAATGCGTGTTCAGAGCCTGAACAAATCATGGGTACAGTAGGATGTACTGTGGGAGGTCACAGTTAATGAAAGGATAGGAAACGCAATGCAATTGTAGATATTATCTCCTAAAAAGGCCCTCTGGATAGGCCACCATCAAAGATTTCATCTCACACGAGTATTATTTGCACCGATGTGAACTTCTATACATGCAGAATAAACCAAATAATTTTCACTTAAATAAATATTCAACTGAAATTGTCATTTAAAATTCCCCATTCTGGTACAATCCCACTTCCTAATTTCAGAGTATTGTTTGCCTCGATGTGAACTGCCCTAACACTACTTGCAGAATATTAACCAAATATTTTTGACTAAAAAGTATTACCTGTATACTGTAATGCTAGTTATCATTCCTTCATTAATATTTATTTATACCTAAAATTATTATATTTAAAATTTCTATATAGATACAAGTTTAATCTTCCTTATGTACTGTATTTTTCTTTTTCATTTTATTAATAATAAGTGCCCCACTGTTGTACAAGGCACACCCTAAATTCATACATTTTGAACGGAAATTCTCCAATGAGTTTAGCCGATAACAAATCATTACAATAACAAGAATAAATGTAAAAGATAACAATTCTAATATTACAATGAATTAAGGGTCCAATAGTATGTTTACCAAGTGATGATAGTACAGATTTAAACGATAAAACAAGATAACCAAAATTGTTGCTCAGCAGCATATGGTACAAGTCCTATTAAACCTTACACTTACTGTAAATATATTTTATTTTTTTACTTGTTTTTTATGAAAAAAGTAGATTTTATAAAATATATTTTTTTAGAAAACTAGAACCCAAAAATGATATTATGGTAGACTAACATGTTAAATAACAATTACTCCTACCATAGCTCAATAAATAATTAAATTGTTTATTGTTATGTTTTATAGTTAATATATTTTATAGTGTATCTCTCTACATTCTTATCTTTTATTATTTTGTCTATTAATATCATTTATTTTCTTCACACCATATACTATATATTCTGAAAAAAAACAAACATTGTGGATTAATTTAAGCTGAGTGTTCTAAATAGACTTGAATTATATCATTCAAATGTAAACTGGATAAAGTGTAACCTTCCTGAGGTGAAATTGTAATCCGTGTAAGAATTTAAGTCGGAAGAAACTTGTGCGAAGAGCTCTAAAAGTAGTCCTCCAGCGTTCATAATGAGTTTACATTAGCCACGTCAGGTGGCTATTTAGATCATGCGATATTTTATTGTCAGTACGGTGATGTTAAATGATCTCTTATGTATCCCTTTATCATACAGCATCTGATGTATTCCACGACCAGCCAGAATCTGATGTAACCACGATTTGCTAAATAAAGTAAAGTGTTCAATGTGTACGTAAGCTACGATTAGTGCATCGTGGCATGGTGCTATTTATTTCACCAATATTCTTTTTTGTTCATCATAGAATTATACAGTAAATACAATTGGTTAAAGCTATTTTTTAAATAAGAATTTCTTTCATTCTCACTTTTCAGTTTTCATCAATGGCCTTGGCCTTTGACACCATCCCATCTTGCTTTGAGAATACCATAATTTCACTGCTGATTCTTTTCACCTTTATTGTCTGTAGTAATTTATCTATTCTACAACATCAATGTTGGATGAGCAAATTTTATATGACAGGATGCTAAATGCCATTAGGAAGGTCTCCCATAATGCATCAGTACATGAGAGGATATAAACAGCTTATACTTAAAAAGGTTACTTAACTGTGCTATCTGATTTAAGAGTTGTTTCACAGGAATTACGGTTAAAATATGCTACAATCCTCTCTGAAATGTCGACAAACAACCCATTTTAATCTAAGCCGGGATGGAAGCCATTATTGTGACGTAATCGCAGGCTGACATGCAAATCAAACGTACAGTGCATTCTGACCATTAAACAACATATAGGCGTAAAATGAGTGCTTATCTCAGAGCCAATAATAGGAATAATAACTCATGATATTTACATTTTAAACAGGCATAGAAAATGATTAATACAGGCTCAAAATAAACAGTACATTCTAACACTTAACTATGGTACATGCTACTTCATAGCCAATAGTGTTTGAAAATGCAGGATTTTTACATTTCTATAAAGCATTAGAACGGTTACTGGATACCAAAATATATTGTCAAGTAGAGGAAGATCCTCTTTAAGATGTTTTTCTGCCAATTTGTTTTCAACTGGATGCTTCCAATACGTATTTGCTTAAATGTTAATTAAGTTATTAAATATCAAATCGATATTTAGTTAAAACCAGTACAAATTATCTAAACGTGTTATTGTTCAAGCCCTATTAAAACAGAAGAGTAAATGCTGCTGTCTTCAGGGCTGGGATTAGTCAGGTTAAGCCATGAAGGCAATTACAGAGCTCGTTAAGTATTGAATACATTACATTATAGAGTTCAACATTACTTTAAATTCAAAGCATAAGTGATTAATCAAGAAGGTAAATTTATTCTGAACTAAATTTGTGTAAAAAATGCAAATATATAGCTAAAAGATGGGTTTAATACTTTCAGTTCGTGATCATTTTAACACAATACGGAATCACCTTTTTAAATTTTTTTTGTACCATATAAAATAAAAATAAGAGGTAATTGCCTTCATTTCTGTTCCGGAAGATGCTGCCAAGTCAATACGGTTTTATGTATTCTCAGAGTATTTCAAATCCAAACTATAGAGGGCACCCTAGTAGTGTTATTGTTTTTCTTGCTAGTAGGTACCTGTAGTAGTAACCATAGGTTTCCATGTTTGCTAAACAGTGCAGTCAAATAGTTTATTATATATACTATCGCTTCATCACCACTTCATTTCAACATTCTGTGTAAGCAATTAGTTCCTTAATTGATTACAATGATGCAAGTGTGCATTAATTATTTATTATGATGCACCTAATTAAATTCTACTTTGAGAATTGATTAGCTTAATATTGTAATGTAAATTATTGACAAATTAAGGAATAAACCTATTTTGTTGGAAATGTTGCTATTGAAAATCGTAATAATAACATTGTTGTAGATGGAATGCATGCGCTTGATTGCAGAACCATGGCGTCCCCAGTTATGGTGATGTGATGTTATCGGTCACACCATACTTATATTTCTAGACTCTCAAATTAAACATATTTTGGGGGGAATAAAGGACAAATGAATTTAAGATTATGTCAATAAACTGCAAAACAAGAAGAACTTATAAAATATATTAATAAGGTAAAATAGAATTATATGTACTCATTCCTTTCTTGTCTTGTCGTGTTTTTCCTTTCACAAGTGCGAGTGTTGAAATGGAGGAGGCACGGTTGGAATGGATAGATAAAATTAGTAGTTGGAGAAGTGGGATGGAAAATACAAGAAAAATAGACATCAAATGAAATGCCTATGGCTGTTGAAGTGCTAGGGCACACCACTATAATAACATTAGTTGATGAGCCACTGAACAAGTAAACTGTATTCCATTGGGAAATGGTTAAGTCAAGAATGTTTGCAAACACATTTATTAATGTGTCCTTGTCCATTCCAGTGGCTGCACTTCACAATTAATGAGGTTCCTTAATTATTCACAGTTTTTTTTTTAATGCAGTATATGTAATTAAGTTGATAATATAATTTACAAGAAGAATAAAAGTAAAATTATTAGTAATAATGTTCATCAACCATGAAAGATGGAGAACGATAATGAAATGACCTGAACCCCCTCCTATATTGGTAGTATATAATTAAGTTGGTAATATAATTTACAGCAATTTTTAAAATGTCAAGTTTGAAACCACATGCAGAAACTGTTAAATCATGAATCATTTTATTACAATTTATTATATTTTATTGACATGTCAGTTTACTTTAAAATATTGATTATGAGACCAGCATGAAAATGATACTATCTGAAGAAGATAATAGAGTATTACCTGCATCTCATGTTTCAGCCTTAACCTTGCAACTACACATGATCAAAATTTCTCATTAAAATTCTTGTTAGTGTTATTTATGATTCATTAAACAATATTAATCCTTGTTTACATAACATTTAATATAATAAATGTTGTATAATATCTAAAAATTAAGAATTATGAGTCATTTGGACAACCTTGATAATAATTTTTAGTCATTACGAATAACTTTTAGTTTGCTGCCTTGTGTAGTTTCCTAATATTATTATTAAATAATCTGCATTGTAATAATTTATTCGTTGTCCTTGTTTAACATGTTGCTGTACTGTTAGTCTCATTTATTGAGCTCAATTTTAAATTCCTGTATTCACATAAAAATATAATGCTTGACCTAAGCCTTCATGAAATATGAGATACAACGTTATAAATTTGCATTAAACTGTTCAGTTTAAATGCCTGTATTCACATAAAAGTATATTATTTGACCTAAGCCATCATAGAATATAACAGGCTACACAAAAAAGAATATAATTGTAAATAAATAGTTAATAAAAATATGATTGTGAAAATTATAAATGAAGCCTAGTAAGTTCTCAAAAAATGGAATTCACAAAACTCCAACATGAAAAAGTACAATAGCTGAAACGGTTAAAATGTGCATGTAGAATAGGCTTATTGTACAAAGATTATTTCATGAATTATTTTATAATATGCACTGAACAGTCAATGTTAGCTTTTATACCTGTTCCTATATTGTACAATACTTTCCATAATTTAGTAAGCATTCAATATTTGCATAAATTACTATAGGCACTGAGAATTTGAGGAGAAATATACTTCCTTTGCCATTTATAATGCATAAATAATTAATGGTTTTTGTTTTCTTTGGCATTTATAATTTATCCAAAACAATTACATAAAAATTAAAAGACAGCACCATGAATTTATTATTTTTTGACACATATGTAAATTCTTTTTGTTTCTTGTAATGTGTTTGTTTTTTTCATACAGTAATATTACTACTAGCATTTTTAATTAAGCTCAGTAGTTAATGTGCAAGTAATGTCACTGCAATAGTAGTGGATATTGGCGCTATACAAATCCTTGTTGATTGATTGAAATTAGCTATGCAAACAATATAATTTTTGTTCTCTGTCAGTATCATGTTTTTTCTTTTTTAAATTGTATCATTCACTGTCTTATGTTACTTATCACATAAAGCAAATGAAAATAAATATAATAATATATAAAGACAGGCAGGTTGATAGGTGAGTGTGTGGGTGTGTGGATGGGTGTGTGGGTGGGTGAATGATATCTAGACAGTTTTATAATTATGTAATACTTGGGTTGTCATCATCTAGTGATAGGCTCAAGGCCAGTCGACTGATCCTGTATAGAACTGTACTACTTCGAAGAAAAAGATCACATAAGATCTGTTTTTTAATATCCTGATATATTTTAGTAAAAAAAAATAAATTCCATATATTTATTAATTTCGTAATGCTTTTTCTTCTACAATATGTTTCCATACTGTAAATATTTATTACGAAATTTCTACATTAATCTTTATTGATCTTGTGTTGAAATATTCATGTATTCGTAATGTATTTCTTGTATCGGTCATCTTGCCCCTTGTGAATATAATTTAATCTTCTAACTTAGTACTCAAGAGATTCTATTTGTTTTTGCAGTGGAAAGAACAGAATAAATGTTTGAAATTTAAGGAATTAGTTAAGAGTTGAAAAAGTGAAAAGAATCATCTAAATTGTGAGCTTCTGTTTTTGACAAAACTACAGTACCCTTATTTGGAATAGAATGATTGGTTTCTTGAAATTACCCCTTTTTTCTGCTGTCTGTTATTGTCATGGAATTAATTCATTTTCAAATTTCATTTACGACAATGCAAATACATGAGATGTAAACTTTAACAGTAATGGAATATAAATGTTGCGGAGCCACAAAAATAGACAATAATATGAGTATGGTGATAGTACATTGTCACTTAGTTAAAAAAGCTTTTATATGCTACAAAGTGACTTTTTTAACATATTTTTAGTACTTAACCTAGAAACATATTTCATCCCTTTCAAATTCATTGCATTCATTTTGGGAAGAATGATGTTTACAAACCATTGTATATTTTTCAAATATTGGATAACAAACACAACCATCTACGACTTTCAGTTATTACAAATACTTTTTGCAATTTTTGTTGAATAAAACAAAGCCAAGTATAAAGATGCAATTTAAAGAATAATTTTGAATAGTGAATAAGATTGAAGTAAGGCTACTCTATAGTATGGTCCACTTTTTTATTTGTTTTTTTTCAGTTAAAACGTCATCCTCTTCCTGTTAATAGTTAGTATTTTTATCTGTCAGTATCTGAGATTGTAATCCATATCTTAATCCTATTATGTGATTAAATCCTATTGTAGATGTCATGTTTTTCAATTCTTCTCATCAAGTCGGTGTCAAGTTGGTTCATGTTTGTCTTGTCTTGAATGATCAACATCATTCGTTTAGGATTTTTTTTTTTTTTCGTTTGTGATATTCCGTAAGATGAATTCCAGAATGAAGGCTTTATTATAATACTTTAAAAAATTTTGTAGTTTATTGAAGCAAAATTAATTACATGAGTAATAATAATATTTAAATCATTATGTTTTGATAATAAATATTGGAGTTTAATTTTAATGGTTTTAAGTGGGTGTATTATCAAAGCTTTAGGGCATTTTCTATAAAATAAATATAAATATGAAAGTTGATTTGTTGGTTTTAGTTAAAGATAATTATCTGATGAAAAAAAACCCCCATGAAATATTGATTAACAAATGTAATTCAAAGAGACATGTGGATTCATACACACATTCTTACACTGATTCCCAAATATTTTACTACAATAATAGTATATTATCAGGCAATTTAAGAGTCTAAAAAAGAACATAAGGAACAGTTAATCATTCATCTTTTTAATTAGCATAGTAAAATATTTTTCGTTATAATTTTTAATCTAAAGCTAATAACTTAGACAAGGCATGTTTATATTGAATTACATTTTAGGAGTTCTATAGCTCATACATAGATGGAATATGTTCAGTGTTATCGGTAGGCACTTTGAAAAACAGATGAGAGAAAGGGTAGGAGGGTGACAGACAAAGACCAGAGACCAAAATAGTAGATTTATAGATCAGAGAAAGATAACTAAATTTCTGTACGTCATTATATATTGTGCTGCTGAATACACCTTAATCAACTCATCAATAGTATCTACTTTGCAGCGCTCAGCTTTTCATCAGTTCCTGAAACTTGTTTTATTGATACCTAGCATTGCATGCCAGCCTTAGCATACGATCAATTCTGCCTAGTTGTAAAATGCATCGTTTTAGTAAAGTGCCGCGGGTATAAATTCTATCCATGTTGTGGTAGGGTGGCTTAGGAGCGATGCAATGCGATAATACTGGCTAAAACTCTCAGCTTGTCAACTTTATACTCTTAATATCTAGGATTGCTTGGCCATTGCTCCGGGAAATGTTAAATACTGTGGATTCAGGTATATCCTGCCAAGGTTTTATATAATGCTATTTCAAGGCTGCGTTGGATTTGTTTAAGGAAATGAATTAACTGGAAAATGAGAGTAAGTGAGAGAGAGGTGGCTAAAATATATATCTTAAATTATTCATTTATAAAACAAAAAGTATTGCTAACATCCAAAGCTGGGATAGGCCAGATAGTGAGTTACATACAGAGCATACAAAGTTGAAAAAGCATATAACCGGTTGGAAAAATGCAACATCCTTTGAATTTTATTATTGCGCTTGACTGAGAAAAGTAGGGCAATACCATGTGGTGTATCTAGGGAAGAGATAAAAAATACATTCTTCTCCCGTTCTTCCCCCACCCTCTCCTCTCCCCTCCCCCACTGAAAATTATTTGAAGCAAAAAATTCATTCATGTAGATAAATCTCACCTTATTTTGCGATGATAGTGCCCCTCACTTAATCGTCAAGCCCCTTCCTACTTCACCATCGTGTCCACACCCCTCCCATCAGTATTTTTCCCACCCTTCTCCCTCCCTCCCTTCAATTTAAGTCTCCTAGATATGCCAAACTATATGCCTACAGTACCTGAGATCACAGCACAGTATTCATCAGCATGAATAATTCACTGCCTAGTTGTACGATGGAATTTGTGGAGACTTAATTACGCATCCTCTGATCGCTTCATATGTTAGGTGTAATTGTCCATCCAATTTGCATAATAATTTCTAGGAAATTTACATATTATGTGTTGGTGTTAATCGGTACCTCTGCACCTGGTTATGATGTGGATGAGTGGTGTTGGTGGCAGTCTTCAACATCAGTATCATCAGGGATTGTCTCATTACAAATCAAGGGATCATGTCATATTTCCATTAAGTTGCAGAAATTAAAGGTCTTATTTTTAGGAATTAACTTTTTAAAAAATATTTGGTGTAACACCAATTTAAGAGAGGTGCAAACTCAAGAAAGGTGATTATTAGATCATTTCCTGAGGTTTTTTATATATCGGGTAATAAACTTTTCATTTTGAAATTGCTCTAATATAACACAAGTTTATAGGAAGTTATAGCAAACACATGTTTTGATATTGTTACAGCAAAGATTACAATTCTAAGAAAACACTTTTCAAATACTTGAATAACAACAAAAAAACAAAGCATCCATTTTGGTCAATTTACAATGCAGAAAGAGAATTCACCGTGAGAAGAATCAATTTCCAAACCAAAAAAAATATATGTTATTACCATTGACCATTGTGTTATTCTGAACGGCAGGACATTCTGTGCAAAATATGAATTGCATTTGAATTTGATTATGATATTGGATAGCACTATATGGGGCCTCAGCAGTTAGTTATTCCTGGAAACAAGGGAACTGCAGTGAGCTAAAGATTCCGAGTTGACTAACCTAAGAATGTCTAGCTCATTGTTATCACTTAAATCTCATTTAAAAATTCCAATTGGTTTTCCTAGAAAATATATCTGTAAATTAAAACATTGTGAACTTCGCTATAATGGGAAATTACATGAAGTTTTCTGACAACTTGTGAAAAAATTAAGAGGTTATGAACTGTCTATAGATTTTTTTGTTTTAATTTTAAAACGTTGACTGCCAAGCCTTTTTACCCTAGCCCCATCCTTTACGCCAAGATATAAAGAGCGCCACCATAATGAAAATCATTTCTGTCAACTGTAATGGAACACGAACAAACATACGGTAGTTATTTTTAGATCAGTATTCTTGGTCCTTTCCCTAAACTTCCATGGCCAGAGTTTTGTGTTCTGGCGACCACTGCCAGCGAGTACAATACAATGATGGTCAAGTGTTGACGTGAACTTGCATCCTTGGCGCCCTGGCTGAATCCTGTCAGACGTGAACCCTACAGTAGTCCCTGGCAGTGAATGTGTAAATATTATTTATTAAAAATTATTTTTTATAGAGAATGACCTCATTACAAATCATTAGAGGAAGTCATAATATGTGCAACATTAAACATTTAATAACTGAATTAACATCAGAATATTTGATAAAATAAAAGTTAATTATGATTAATGTTTTATGATAGTTAATGCATTGTAGTTTAGAATGTTATTATTTTAATTGTTTAACGTCTTATTCTAACTTTACCCATTTAGTCCCATAAGTGCTTTAAGCGCTCGCTAATTATCGTCATCAATTAATTAATTAATTAACAATAATTTTAAAAAAACCGTATGTGCAGTAATGTGTGCATGTATTTTCATTAAATATTTGAGAAAATATAAAAAATTGTTTTAAAAAAATGTTTCTTCGTGCGTTTTTAATTAATTTGAATAATTAGAGTAATGAAAAATATGAAATATGATCGTTATTTTGTAATATGATACCCTTGAACGGGAAGTCGCCGCAATCAACACTGATGAATAAAATTGTCTAAAAATACACTTTTTTTCAAAAAGTAATAATTCTGACACTTTCCTACAATAAATATATATTCAATATACATACTGTACCAGTTTTGGTTATTATATTCTCATATTTCCACGTAAAATAAATTTTTTTTGTGGCTGAAAAAAAACGTGGCTATCAATTTTGCCAGCGCCATCTTGGTTGTTTACAAAAATGAAAACGAACCCTGACATGACCGTTGAACTTTTTGGTTTCCCTGTGACATGCGCAATCATGACGTTAAGATCCATCATGGCAAAAGCTCGAAAATGACACCTTGATCTCCTATATTATCGTAATTTTTCATATTTTATTTAATTTTTTTTTTGACACCAACCCGATTTTTGAAAGATTATAGGTGTGTTTTCCCACTTCTTTGAACGGGCGCTAGGCAGATAATTGATTTATGGATATTAGTCGCGGGTAAGTTAGGCCTTTCCAGGCGACAGTGCGTAGTGCGGTGAAGGTGACTGAACCGGCTCGTAGACCTTGGGGAATTGGATAAGGCCCCCCTTGAGGTGAAATTTTATATTATTTTTTACCTTCCGAAGTTTCTGATCAAAAATTACAAATTTAGTTTTATTTTGTAAAGGAATAATTTGTGCTGATTTGAAGATGCATTTATTTATTCTGACTGTTGAATTAGTATCTCTAATCTTTTTTCAAAATTATTGATAAAAATTAATTTGGCCCTAGGGGGAGGGCCTAAAAAAATTTATTAAAATAATAAAAAAATGTTCCTATTTAAAAAATTTCTCAACACTATATAACCACTTATTTAGGAAAAATTTCAATTCTTATCAAAGAAATTTGTATTACTCTAACAGAAAAAATTATATTTAATTATTTTTATGTTACTAAAAAAAATTTCAAAAATGAAATTTGAAAATGGGGGCCTGAATGGGTTAATGTGTTGCCATCTGTTCACCTTGTTCTTTCAGTTAAACATCATATCACCCTAAGCAGTTTTTTTATCAATTACCATACAGTACGTCTCCGCAATCCATTTCAATGATTTTTTTACACATCATGAAATATACATACACCTTACGAATTGAATGTTTTGCTATTAAAAAAAAACCATCTAGAAAATGGTTCACGAAATTATACATTTTAAAAACTGGTTGACATGGTAACCAAAGGTAATTTGAAGATAATCAATACAAAATTAATCACAGATTTTTCAATTCATGATTTTGAATAATATAGGTACATAATTTTCAATAACTGAAAATCTAGCTTTTAGCCATTATATATTCCTCAGTTCTTTTAAAATGATTTAAATGGAAATTTATAAAGTGTCATTGCATCGACTGAAGTACTGTATAGTACTGTATCTGTGCTGCTGTGTGCGTGTTATTGATTTAAAAAAAACATAAGGTTTGGACAATTCCTTGGTTGTAATCTAGGAAAAATATGAAAATAGGCTACTGGATTGCATGCTTGCCATTAAAATTACACTGTTTCTGTGTACACTAATAATTTGGCAGTTTTGTTGGGGCCCTTAAAAATGTTTGTGAAATCACCTTAATGTTACAGATAGACGCCAATTGCCTGTAAAAATAATATTAAAACTGAGCATAAAAGCAGTGCAAAGCATTTCATTGTTAAATCAAATATTACTTTAAGCCATTTTATGCGTGCCCTGCCCCACCCCTTTAAGATGGTATATAAATCTTTTTTTAATTTAACAACAGGAAACTTGTCAATGCAAGACAAATACATACTGATACATCTAGTATTATTATTAAATGGCTATTGTTGTTATAACTTTTATATTATCACTTATTATTGTTATTTAACAATATTGTTATAAACTCAGTCTTTATTATGATTATTGTCATTATTTCATTTAATTATGAATATATCCTCTGAGGATATACAACTTGAAGTAGGTTGTTGCATAATACATGCAAGAACAAGCGGACATTGATGTAAAAAATTACTTAAATTATAGTTTATATTTTTCTGTCCTGAAACTACTCTACTAATATTATTCGTGTATGTTCTGCAGTGAAAACCAAGCGTGCGCAAATATCCATTTTTTCATTGTTATTGTTCATGACTGACATTTTACATTTCAAGGCATTAGCCCAATCGTCATGAGTAAGGGACATCATTTTACAGTGAAAGGTAGGCTTATGGTCGTACCACCACATTAATGCGAGCATTAACTGTCTAATGCAAATTCAACTTCAGTTTGTGAGAGACTTAAGTGTGTGGAAGACTGATGATAATCCAGATGACGTTTGTTTATAAAGAGATTGGTAAACTGAAATCCACTTGTGAAGTTCAGAGCCACCATTCACTATCAAAATGTTTATATACTGACCAACACTTTTCTGTTGTTAATCTGAATGTACTTGTCTAAAAGCACAATCACTTATTATTTCAGCCTAGAGCTACCTTAGCTACGACAGACTCAGACCTTAGTGACCATTCCCTTCAGCTTGGTCACACAGCGGACGTTCACACTTCCTTCTTTGTGTCAGATTTTTGCGTGAAATGAATGGTATAAGATGTCAAAATTGACAGCTATTAAGGCGACCTTGGCGACCCAGGTTCGGTTTACATTCAGATACGAAGATGAGTCGGCCCGGGTCTCACATTGCCGGACCTGAGCCGACTTTAAAGTCGGACCAAATTTAAGCCATGATACATGATTTGTAAATGCTACTTAAGCTACTCATAAGGGTATTAATTATTCAATCATGTAATTCATATTAAAATCTGCAAAGAAACTCTCCTACAAGAAACAGATGAAAACACTTTGTTCTATAGGAGTAATGTTTTGCCATACCTGACATGTTATCATACTGAATACTCAGTATGTTCCCAAATACTCGCAAGTGATATCTAGCCTCGTGTCTTAACCACTAAACCACTGGACCTTGCGCTTAGTGACTAGTGTTTGCTGATTTAATGATGTTTTTCTAATTAAAGGATTACTAGCAAATGAGTTCTTGTTTACAGTAGTTTTTATTTTGAGCACATACATAAAATAGATCATGAGTTACCACAACAGATCTACTATATTTATCTATTGGAAGATTCTATTTTTTGCAGGCAGCTTCTTTGTTTCTATGGTTTTTTTTAACTATTATTAATTTTATCACATCCATTAGAACATGTTGAAAGATAAAATAGGAAAGAGATTTCTAGCCATTGTTGGCTTTGCCACCTACTTAGGTTAGTCGGACATAAATCAATATTCCTTACCACCCGCATATACCTTGCTTTCCAAATGAGATGCTATTGTCTTGTCAAGTTTGTAACTTCCCAATACAACTTCCCTGAGTAGGACACTTCAGTTTGGCCTCTTTTAGAAGTTCTATATTTAGACTGTCTGTAAAAATTACAAAATCCTAAAGAACCTCAAAAATGTTATTAATACATTGAATAGCTAATTAAAAAGGATCAAATAGGCTATTTACTACCAATAGAACACATCATTTGAACTTAATAAATTTCCATTGATTTAAAGACATTTTGAATACCAGCCAATTTACAAAGGTTAATGCAAGAATATAGGAACTGATATGTCATACATCTGTCAATTTATGAGGAAAATGTTTTTGTTTTTTTTTCATTTTTAACTTTAATTGCTTACTAATAATTCAGCCTACTTAACAAACTCAGCATTTCAAATATTTTGAGCATATTATAGACAATGTGTATAACATGAGTTTGTTATTTTGAAACATCAGCATGTTTTAGTTGTTGCAACATTTGCTTGTTTTTTGGATCTTTGTTTTTCTTATGCATAACCTACTTTCATTTACACTTGTTTGTTGTTTAAATCTGAAGTTCAAGCAGGTTGTCTCAGCAAATCTATCCCTATTGTCTATTCCTGTTATTTTTGTAATGCTTCGTCATTCCACACTATATCTTCAGTACTTGCTTACATTTGTATGGTAATGTTTCTGCAGTGAATCTAATACTTCGTTTAAGTATTGGAATTTCCCACTGCTGCTTGTCTTAAGATTTGTTTGCAAGGTGTGCTAATGCTGTGTAGGGCTAATATAGATGCAGGAAGCTACACTATTACTGTAGAAGGCATTATCTATCATATTTCCACTTAATGATTTTACCGTTTTATGTATTAATATTTAATTTAATATAATTTCAATTGTGTCTATTTAAAAAAAATCAGCTTAGTATATTTCAGGCATCTTGTATTAATTTCATCCGTAGTTTAAATTATATATAACATGGATAATAATATATAATAAACTACAAAGTGAATAGATTATCATCATTCTTAATATAGTTAATTTATTCAGTTATTATTTTATAACAGGTCTCCCTTTAATGAAAGACCACTTTTGGGACTAGGATTAAGTTTCCATGATCTTGCAACTTTGGTTTAAATTTAGAATAACTAAAATAAAAGACATTGTAATTTTAGGACCACAGAAAAGTGGTATTTAATTGGAGGGGTCTTTAATGAGTGAGAACTGTACTTATTTTATCCTTAATATATTTATTAATATTAATCCTTGTATAAACTAAGCGTATCCCCTTTTTACATTCATATATTCTTTGCAAGCCTGTTCATTTCATGAATTTTATGGGCTTGCTCATTACTGTATGCATCCATTCATTAAATATTTGGCATCATTAAATATGCATCATTATTAATATTTTCTGTGTCCAAACCTATGTTAAAAATTTACCAATTTGCTATCCGCAAAGCCATCCATTGATTAATGCATACTCTTCATACAGTTTAATAGTATTCGCTTCAATATTGCATTTTGTAATCATACATATTTAATCATCATCAGTGCATTATAAATATTTTTTATTCAGTAATTCGCTTCAACTTTTAATGACCTTTGGCCTCTTTCTACAATATTTAATATGGTTCTCCCTGGAGTTCAAAATTCATGTTGAACTCGAGTGCATCCTTTTCCAGCACATGGTCACATATAGTGCAATAAAGTCAGTTGTATTTTTATTTTTTAATGGTTTTTTATTTATTTAGTTAATCTCAAGGGAATAGATCTAACTACAATTAATAATCTCTATGAAATAATGCATTTGGAGTTGCGTCTAACCTCACAATAATAACATCCTGATCTAACTAAATCCAAAATTAAGATTATCCCCCAAAACCTAAATGGTCTGTTCCAGATGATGATGACCTAAGCTTGATGTCATTTGACAGAATGATTGTTGATGACACTTAAAGCTGATGATGAGATTGTACCTTGGGATTGAGTTTAAATACCTCACACCAAATCCAAACATTTTATGCATCTGAACATTTACTGGAGACCATGAAATCATTGGGCAGTTAGTCACAAGGGTAGATAAATAGCTGTCAATGACATCATCTTTAAAAATGAGGATTTTCGCTAGGTTATGGTGATTATCTCATTTATGGTTAATTACACACTATTATGTTGAATAATATTGGTGATTGCAAAGTATCTTCAATATTTTATTTAACAAAGAATATCTATTCTCTTAAATACATAATTTTTTAAAACATTGTGAGTAACAATGATTTGAAAAATGTCCTCTATTATGCTTATATTATTATTAGTATGCTCATCCTGTGGTGGCTCCAGATATTTTCCAACAGGGTTCCAACAAGTTCGAAAGAGGCTGCCCAGAACCTTGGTTAGAGTACCGAATAAAATATATTGGGGTAATAGGAAGAGATTTTATGATTTATGATGACCCAAAATTGAGCTATTTTAGACCTCAATTGATAGAAAGTATGATTTAAAATATTTAGTATACCTAAGTTTTGGCCAAGACACAAGCAGAATAATATCTTGTACATTGAAAAGTGTCATCTACAGAATCTAGTTGAAAACACTTTGCTTTTATTATTAATAAAGAACTTATAAAGTCTAAGTGCTGAGTTTATTTTTTCAGCGAGGTATTGTTTATACCTCTACAGTTTGATACAATAAATATAGTCATGTGTTTGAAACCGCCCTCTATAATTTAAAAAAAATCTGTTTTTGAGTAGGCCTACTCTCTTCCTGTAATAGTTTCTTAATCCATTTGTCAATTAGCATATTCTGTCCTATTAATAACAGTTCAGATGTCTGGCTTACTTACTACTGCATATGACTAAGTAGATACAGGTGGGAGCATACCGTACTTAACCAAACGCTGGTGACATTATTTATCAATAAGTTCATAACCAGCTTTGTGCTTAGAATTGGCGCAAACCCAATTACATTTCATACTAGAATGAATCCCTATTTCCCCATGAGAACATCCCCACAATCAGTGTTTTTTGAAAAGCGTGGTGTACTGATTACAAAATGCCAACATTATAATGGATTTTTTTTATGGGATTATTGTTCTTGAAAGAAAATCAAGACATGTAGTCTACAGTATCCCGCTAGCATGTTTTACCCTTTTAAAAAGTTTTTTTCCAGTGCTGTTATATTTCAAGCCTGATGTTAGTTGAGGGAATTTTTTGCTGTTGGTTGAAATATTGATGTCGGTGCACTGTATCCAATTTGCTAAATAATCAGAAGTATAAAAACACTGTATAATATTTATTATCTGTATCCTCTGTTTTAATACATCTCTATGCACAGAATACATAATTTTCTTATGTTATTGTTGCAAATAGTAATGGCTATTGTTATCAATAATTGTTATGATTATTTTTTTTTTTTGCTGATATTTTATAAGAAAACAGGTTTTATATCTGCTGTTGTTTAGCCACCATTGCTACAATCCTAGATATTTAGCTAATAATATCTAGCCATTGGTTACCACTGGCCTTCGGAACCCACAAATGTTGCCGCCATCAAGTCTCACTAGAAACGTAACCACAACAGCCATCAGGACTTGCAATAAGCCTATCAATCGCAATTGCTCACATTAACTTCTTCGATTCCAAGCCATTGCGGTACACGCTACTCAGTGATTCATAAAATCAATAAAGGAATTAATATCAGGGATAATTACCGCCATGCATGCAGGCGCGCATAAATCGTTGTAGATGTGAAGTAAAAGCCCCGCGGGTGATTCATATGTCCATTGCTCCCTCAGGGCAGTCGTGTTACGCAGAATCAAACTTTGAATGAGCAGAGGGAACATAATGTAATGTGTTGTACCATGCAACGACTTTGTCAACCAATGACTTTGTCAACCAATGATGCAATATAAAATAGATTACATCAGTGCTTCAATTACTAATTGAAGACATGCCAGTTAAATTTAAATGCATATTATATAAATAATTTAGCTTTCAACAATATGAATATTGCATTAAAATCATAAACTTTCAAATCTAAAGATTGATTTAAGTAAATGTTAACAGTAATATTTCATTCCATTTTTTTATTTGCCTTCAGAAACTTATTTGAGCATTTCACATTACAAGTTGAAATGAGAAATGCCTTTCTAGGATTTTCAGATTATACACAAACTTGGTGTATATTGATTATTTTCGTTATTACATATTGCTAATGTTACATTGCAAGAACTTCTTTTTCACACATTTATGAGGAATGATGGATAAATAATTGTATTATTATAGGGTGATCATTTCCCATGTTAATTTGTATTTTAGAATATTACTGTGAAATTGGGTTGTATACTGTATTGTGGTTTCTGTCTAATAGACTGAGAGACAAATGATGTTCTATATTGTACTCTGATGTTCATTTATCATTCACTGAGACACTGTTCTAACACTAGGTCTGGAGTCTTAGAGTTTCATTTTTTTTTCTATGATTAGATATCCATTTATCATTCACTGAGGCATAATGAATGCTATTCTTATATTAGGTCTTGTAGTTTATTCTATGAACATACTAATATTGACTAGATCTAGTCTACTCTAATGGTTCCATTCTTAAGCTGATGCTGTTCCATATTTTACTCTAATGTGTCCAACTTTACCATTCACTGAGACATCATGAATGCTAATGTAATATTAGTTCTATAGTTTTGTAGTTTATTATATGAACTAATCAATAGCTAGTTATAATCTTATAGTTTCATAGTTTATTTTATGAACCAATTAATGTCTAGTTTTATAGTTTTTTAGTTTTAGTTTATCCTGTGGACCATTCAATGGCTAGTTCTATAGTCTTATAGTATTATAGTTTATTCTGTGAACTAATCATTGGCTAGCTCTATAGTTTTATAGTTTTAAAGTTTATTCTATGAACCAAGTAATGGCTAGTTCTATAGTCTTATAGTATTATAGTTTATTCTGTGAACTAATCATTGGCTAGCTCTATAGTTTTATAGTTTTAAAGTTTATTCTATGAACCAAGTAATGGCTAGTTCTATAGTCTTATAGTTTATTCTAAACCAATCAGTGGCAAGTTTTATAGTCTACTCTGACGGTTCCATTATCAACTCATGTTGTTATTCTATTTTATACTTGACTCCATCTTTATAGTTCACTGAGATGTTTAAATTATCAACCAGTGATCAGGATTGGACCCGGATTATACCACTCAAAAAACAGTGATTCATAAAATTATACAACTCAAAAAATCAGTGAACATAGGAATGCCACCTGCTTTGAATTGAATCCTTTAGTTGCAGATCATTTCACATTGCAGATATTTTTAGAAGAATAAGTTTGTGGAATGCGTTACCATGGTTACTAAGTGTCGCACCTGCGACATAGATCCTTTTTGAATTAGTTTTCTAAATAAAGGTGGAAAAAGACTAATGCCATTACAGTATTATTATTATTATTATTAATAATACTAATAAGTATTTTTATTACATTTTTATGGGAATCGCCAAAGGCACGGTGTAGGTTACAAGGGAAACAAAGGTTGAATTGAACAAATGGGAGAAGACAGCACAATAATAATAATTAGCTTGATAGTAACAGTGTCTCATGAACACTTAGTGTTCCTTAAAATGTCATAATAACAAGGGTGGAAAAGAACAAAAATATTATTGTCACATTGAATCCTAGAATTAGCAAGGAAATTTAAAAGAATATTCAAAACAGATACTAATACAGAGGAACCCAATACCAGTAATTGAGATCGCCGAAAGTAGTGAGTGGCTAACCCCCGCAGCATTGCATATCAAATTAATCCAAATGTCAAGGAAAGGGAGATGAGCAACTGCCAATGAGTCCACAGATATGATTTTGATGTACTGTACTTCTTTTTAAAAGCAGTGATTATAGTGGTCTCATTCTTTAATTCAAGGTCTTGACATTCGTATTGGCATCTAGCCTAACACATTTATATAAATATATTATTATTGATAACAAATTTTTCTGAAGTCACTTTGTATTTATCTTCAGTAGTGAAGCAAGGTCTTTTAAAACACACAAAATGTGAAGGGAGGTTGATGTGGACAGGGGCAGAAATGTGATAACCCTTCCTCTTCCTCAATCTGCCTTTTCTCTATCATGGTTCACATAAATGACATTTGTCATATTTTGTTGGTAGACTACGGTAACAATTTCCCATTGAGGCTCATGGGTTCTTATGTTGCGAGGATACAGTATTAGTTCCATCATCAATTACCAAGTGTGACTTACTGTTTGATATAAAAAAATAACAAGCATATAATCTAACAATTACTTACCGTCGCAGTATCTGTTGGTAGTGATTAGAGAGATTCTAATTCTCAGAGGAACAATTTATAATGAAACAAAAACTGTGTTAGCATTCACGAAATGAGGACATTACAGAAATGACCACAAGAACAATGGCATTTGGAGATATTAATAATTGTTATTCATCGATATCAGACTCTGGTGTTATTTTGCTCTCAGTGCATCGTTCATTTGCAGACATTGTTTTAATGTCCTTATTTGTCCATAAGGTAAATTAAACTATAAAAAAAATTTTACATAGTCAAGTAAATCATTACAGAAATTGTTCTATTGTCTATTTTGTAAAAACCAGAAGCTCTATCCAGATTATCAACATATAGGAGAAAAACATCATGCATTGCCCGGATAGGGAATGGGCGAAAGCCCGAACAACATTTGCTCCCTATCCTTCATATAAAATGAAATACACAAAAACAATCAGAACTAATCAGAAACATAAAAGGAAATAAAATGCTTAATTAAATTATTCTTAAAACAGAAAACATTAACAGAGTTTTGAAGTAGAGGAGGTAGTTCTTCCCAGAGCCTGGGAAAGGACACGAAAGCAGAATTAAGAAAAATATTGCTTTTGGCTTTCCAGTGAATAAGCCTACCCTCACAACACTCACTCTTATGAACAAACTCTTAATGTTGGGGGACACACATTATGAAGAACTTTGAAACCAAGAACAAGCCGGTGATATTTAAAAATATCTTCTATGCTTAATTTGTTAAGCGTTTTCAGCCTACCTTCATAATGTGTGTCCCAGTCACCATCTTTTTTAAACATAATTATTCTGGTGGCTCTATGTTGGATGCTTTCAATTCTATTAATATTAGTTTTGTCACCTGGTGCGCACATTGCACAAAAATAAGTAACAATTGGAAGAATCAATGCTTTATATAGATTTAACATTACAGCCCATGACATATTTTTACTAAATTTATTAATAAAACCTAGTAATTATGATGATTTAGAACAAATATAATTTACTTGTGTATAGCATAAAAGTTTATTATTTATAAAAACACCAAGTAATTTAAATTCATTTACTTTTTCTAAGTAAATATTATCTATTTTATAATCCCATTTAATTGGGTTCTTACTTTTACTTATATGCATAGTAGCACATTTAGATACATCTAGAGGTAATTTATTGACAACTGACCAATTGTATATCTTGTCAAGATATAGTCATGATGTGCCTGTATATGGTCATGATGTGCCTGTATATAGTCATGATGTGCCTGTATATGGTCATGATGTGCCTGTATATGGTTATGATGTGCCTGTATATGGTTATGATGTGTCTGTATTATCTTAATAGACTAGTGGGGGACAGTATGTTTCCGCAGAACTTTGTGTAGCAAATTTGATTCATTTTCTATGCTTGTTTTTGGTAGCTATTAATTTAACAATAGAGTATGCAGGTTTAGTGTTTTATAGGATTTTTCTAGAGATGCTATTTTTAATATTTCTATATACCGGTGCACCATCAGGTTTGGTCAGTCATGATGTGCCTGTATATGGTCATGATGTGCCTGTATATGGTCATGATATGCCTGTATATGGTCATGATGTGCCTGTATATGGTCATGATGTGCCTGTATATGGTCATGATGTGCCTGTATATGGTCATGATGTGATGACCATATTTAGGCATGTCACATGTTTTTGTCAATTAAAATTGTATAGTCAGGACAGTGCTTTATATGGTGCTAGAGAAAATTTCAGCTAATTTCTAGCCATTGTAATTCTTGGTAAAATAATGTAGAATATTATTTTTATAACATTGTTGATAATGACAGCTATATTCCCATTTGATTAACTGTTTTTTTTTTTCATTAATTTTGAAGGTTTATAACAGACATCAATCACGTACCTTTATGTTTTATTCTTGATGATATTACTATTTCTGATTTCTATGGATCTATGCCGAAGGTTAAACTCAAATTTTCTCCACATACTAGTTATATCGGTATTCTTATTCAATAAAGATTTGCATTATTTTATTAGATTATTCCATTTATTTATCTATTTAACGGATGTTAAGTAAGATAACATTCTATTTGCATTTAACTTTAAATTGAATTTATATGAAAATATTAATTTCTTAACCAAAAAGGCCTATTAGCGTGATACTGATTGGTCTTTACTTTGATGGATTAATCATGGATATGGCATGATTCTGAAGGGATTAAGTGCAGCAGAATCAATATTGGTAGTTGGAAAATATGTTCATGTTTCCAATATCTGTGACAACTTGAGGAGAATGATAACCCTTCCAAAATATGATGTAGATAAAAATTATGGAAAGGATGGAGGAGAGCAGAGAAAACAAGATGATGATGATGAGTAGGATGATAATTATGATTTTCATAAAAATCATGAATGAAAATAATTGGTTTCGAGCCAGCAGATAGAGGGTGCTACACATGTTAGCCTGATGTTTTTTTTTTAATTTCTAATTTATTTTTATTCTCATTAAAAAATCAATCAGTGTGTAAACATAATAAAGTTACATAAACTATAAAAGTACAAATCATTTATAAAATTATTTAAATATACAGTAATTATGGTATGAAACAAACATATCAGGCAGTATTGTTATATCAGCCTACAGTAACTGATTTTCTTTTCAAAGAAAAGAAACTTGTTTCATTTTGTGTAACTTGTGAGTAAATTAAAGTGCAAAATCTTCAGAGTGGTATAGCTAAGAAAAGAAGAACTATCAGTATTATAGGAAACATATAAATTTTATTTGTAGAAATTTCCACGTCTCTGTCACATTACTTTGCAAACATGCAGATTATGGACAATGATTGAATTGAAGCGCAACTCATTGAGAACATCTTTGAGACAACTTGTGAAATATCACGAGAGATTTGCCGGCAAAGCTACTGACCCACTGATTATTGACCAGATCACATTCTAGCACATCAATATCGGCACGTAATCCACACTTACCAAACAGCATGATTATTGTATCACTGGTGTTTCTAACTTATGTCATGTTATGACTCACCTGGTGCTTTGTTACTCGATATATTTCAAATGTACTAGATATCAAATACATTAATCTATCAATGTATGTATTGTGTAGTCAATTATGACACATACATATATTTATATAATAATATATAATAATAACATATACAATGACAATATTAATAGTAATAGTTTAATAATCAAGATTCGAAATTTCAAATTGTTATGCTCTATATATTTATATTATATTATATAAATTTATTGTATATTATTTGATTAATTCGTATTTAATTTATGAAGAAAAATATTGAAGTCGATAATCGCCTAATATTTTTTTCACAACACACATTTTTAAGTGACCATTTTTATAAACCAATATAGTACATATTTTTGTGTTGCCCTTTTTATCATAATATTAATACATATTTTTTTTACTTCTAAATTCATTCATAATTCCTTCCTCATTATTTCCTTCTCATTAATCTCTCTTCTTTAATCCCTCCTTCCTTAATCCCTTCTATATTAAACATTTATTGACTGTTGGTTCTGCCTTTTAAGTGGTTTCCTCTTATATAGTACAGTATAGTAACGCATGATGTTTAATTTAAAAGACATTAGAAAGAAAGATGCAAATGATATACTTAGTGGCCAAGTATCTAAAGTGGAGATTGAAGTCTCTGATCTCAGTTTTTAGAATATTATCCCCTTGAGAGTGACAGCGAGCCACTTGTAGGTAATTCAAGAATTAGTTCAAAGGCACCCTCGTTTTTGGTTCGTACAATTGTAATTTTTAAATGGCATTATGCAAATTTAGCATCATTAATATTATCGTTAGTTGAACATCTTTATCATGACTGTCATCTTTATCCTCATCATCTCTGTCATCGTCTTCATCATCGTGATGTTCATCATCATTAATATCATCACTGTCATTGTCATCTTCATTATCATCACTGTCATTATCATCATCACTCATCATCATCACTGTCATCTTCATTATTTTCATCACTGTCATCTTCATTATCTATATTATCATCATATCATCTAGTTAATTATCATCATGTTAATCCTTGTCTTCATTATCATCAGCATCATCATCACTGTCATTATCATCATTACTGTCATCTTCATTATCTTCATATCTGTCATCTTCATTATCATCATATCTAGTTCATTATCCTCATGTTCATCCTTGTCATTATTAGCATTGAAATACGATCATCATCATCAGCAGCATCATCATCATCAGCAACAGCAGCATCAGTAGCATCATCATCATCATCATCAGCATCAGCAGCAGCAGCACCGTCACCTTCACCTCCAACATCATCCATAAACTTTTTCCTTTAATGCATCAGTCTACACAAGTTTTTCCCACAGTGATGGGTTATTATCCATTTTGTTAAACACACAAGTCCATTACCTATGCCAGTGAACTAGACAAACCAGATAATAAATAGGATAACCACTCTCATAGTGTCCATGACATTTCCTCGTTACTTAAAGGATACACGCTTGTGTTTCCGACTTTTAGTTTCTGCTTTATATTCACAAATCAAATGACCAATGCACACTCTTTATGTTATTCTATTTATGAATCGTGTCATTTGCAATCATCTTTACCCATGTCTTGAAAGTGAAATTGGTTCACGTTAAAAAAAATGAAACCTCTTATTTATGGTTACAATGTACATTTTACCATTTATTTTTCTGTACCATGATAACTGCTGCAATTTTATATGTTATTGTAATAAACTGGATATTAATTACCAATTTATAATTTAAAATATTTGAATTAATTACCCATGAACTTTTATCAATCATTCCATTAGTAATATAATGGTTTGAAGTTATTAAAGTGGTTTAGTAGTGCATGACATGAGTTCTTTGGTTCGTATCCTAAAAAACACCAACATTTTGAAATTAAACAATATTTTTTTACTTACATACTGTATTTTAAATAACATGATTTTAATTCTGTTAGCAGCGAGTCATATAGTGTTTGAAATCTGATGTGCTTTGATTTGTATCTCGTTGGAATTGATCACATACAGTAATTGATCTCTTTAAATCAGCAATTCTATATTTTAATTGAAATCTTGAGGGTTTTCCATATTTTATGACAGATGCTATATGTAGGCTTATATAGTTAATTGCTATCCTGCTAGCAGTGAGTCACTCGATGTTGGACAAGAATTTAATCTAAAATAAAAGTGTGTGGTACCGGTAGCCAAAGCCACTGCACATTTCCATGAAGGCGAAACAAATTATTTTTTTTTTTGTTTTTTGTTTTTGTTTTAAGCATTTATTGTTAGGCTATTTAATGTTCAGGTGCTGGAGGCATTTCTAAAGAAAGTGTTTCTGGTCAGAGGCACACTCTTTTTCCCAGGTCTGTAGGTAAATTTATATAACTTGAGCTGATTCACATCCTGTAGGCATAAAGTCAGTGATGGGTTAAAAATTATATAAAATAAAATCACTTGGTTGTGTTTGCGAATTAACCTCAGCCTCAAGATTTGTAGAATATTGATTCTTATCCAGATATATATACAAATTTTGGAGAAGGTAGAATGTAATTAACATTATGATTAGGTAATAGCAATAAACTAGCCTTTCCTTATATAATGTAGTATGATTGACATTATCGCTGAGTTCTTCTAATACTGTACCAATATTTCAAACCTTTTAGGTCTTTATAAAGGTACATGATGTACATAATTCATATATGTACTACATACAGTATATAATATATTGATATACTGTATATTTACATACATTTTTAAATGAAAATATGTGATTACTGCTTTACCAACTAAAGTATCTCTGTGATTTCTTCTGAAACAGTTCTGTTTTAAAGTAAACATCCCACATGCTCGCATCATAACGTTTATGAGCCCATACGGTATTTATCATCCAATCCCTGTTAAGAATATAAACATAATAAGCTACACATACTGTGATTGGTGCTACTATGTGACATCTTTATATTCGTGCATGTTAAAAATAATATAAAGCACCTGTCCAGACTTTCAAATTTTATCTGACAAAAACATGCAACATTTCTAAATATGGTCATGATGACATCACATCATGACCATATATAGCCACAACATGACTATGGGCATATAGGAGATTTTTTGTCAATGAAAATGTAATGATTTGGACAGTGCTTTAGGGCCAGTATGATGTGATCAATTGCGTTGGCTGCCTTAACCCGACATGTAGAATGTAATATATTAGCCCCCGCGAACCGTATCAGTTCACAAAAATACCAATTTGATGCAGAGCAGTCCTGTGTAATGATAGTCATCAATTTTCGGCAACATGACTGGAATACTAATAAATGTTGAACTGGGTATAGGTATGCAGAATGGCTGTTTTTTTTCATCTATACATAATAATATATTAATGCGATTGTTTATCATGTGGTTAAGTAGATGTGAGAATCATCGACATTCCAATCTAATATTTCAGAATATATGCATCTAGCGTTTCAAAAGAAATAAAATATTTAATATTGTATGTATTGCAAGACATGTGTGGAAGATGTTGGGCTGTAATGGGTATTACGAGAAACCCCTCAGTCTAGAAGGATGAGTTTTACATTAGTTTATCCAGTGTGTTTGATAGTTTTGTTGTTGATGTGCCTATATATGGTCATGATGTGATGTCATCTTGACCATATTTAGGCATGTTGCATTTTTTTTGTCAAATAAAATATGATAGTCTGGACAGGGTTTAAGAATTTTGTCTGTCCCATTTAAATACTGTTTGATCAAACTTTTTTAATTATATCCTATGGTGGTGACGATGAATATAATTTTTGTTTAATTGTTATTAATACATTAACAAATGTAGCATGATGTAATTATTTTAATCATTCAATTATCATTTAGAAATTAATTTATTAATATTTGATTATGACAAAAAAAACCAAATTTAAACAGAAAGCACAAATTTATCTTGCAGGTTTTGGAAGAATGTGGCCAGCACATTAGTAAGCGTTCAGCTGACGGGAAAAAGAAAAAATCGAGGCAAGGAGATTGGAGTAAATACCGCCCTCAAGCTAACGGACCACAGACATCTGCTGGATCCATTCCAACACTTAATACTTATATTGTGGAAAGCGACAAGATGCTGTCAAATTCACGAGATTTCTGGACAAATCTACCTTATATGATGTGTAGCGATGATGGATATGCATCGGAGACATCAAATGAGAACTGCTGGACAGGTGTTGAAATTGGAATGTATGTGTTATCAAAAATTAATCTTTTATTTGTCCTATAGAAAATAGCCTACTGTTACACAATCTCCTGTCTACTATACTTCTTTCTTGTATACTTTTCATAAAAATACAACTTGGATTCGTGGTGCACTGTAAAAACATTGTGACGGTTTAAGTATGAGAGGTTGTTGTTATTGAAAAGAACAAGTTTACCATTTTCCAGGACCACAGTGAAAAAAATGTTTACAAATGATTGTCATCCTGGCTAAAGATGTTATTAAATGAAATAAATCAAAATTTCTAAATCCAAACAGAAATTTATTGTTTTTCCCCCCTTGCCCCCCACCATTTGTTTTACTTTTGTACATTGACAGGAGGCCTAGGTAGTCATTACTGGAAGGGTGGGACAAGCATTTGTTATTTCATTGTGCATAATTGAACATTGAAAACATTTTTTTTTTAAATCAACAGTTACAACACTGAAATAGTAAACAGTGGTCTTGAGTACCAAATTGGCAATCCTGAAGTGGATATGGTTAGCACAAGCAAGAGGGCTGCCACCATGGAATATCAGGCCCTGCTCAAAGCAGTAACAGCTCAACTTAATAACGCTTATAACGGAAAAAATACAATATTTATAGATACAGATGGTAAGTTTGGTACATGCAATATGTTACCTATCAACATTTTACTATATTTATAACGTATACTAGAAGGTCAGATAATATAATGTGATGCTTTACAAACTAAAGCCAGAAACTCGCTGCGTCATTTGACCATTGGTCGACGAACCCAACTCAGCTCTGCAACATCGTTTACTTATTGTCAGTGGCAGTATTAACAGATCTCATCAAACACTATCCGTTGAGCCTGCGTTCTCCCTGTGGAGAAAGGCAAGAATCTTAACCACCGAGCTACATCTTCACTACCACTTCTTCGCTCAGCTGGTTAAGGTCTTTCCCAACAACAAAATCATGTGGTGCATCTTAACCACCGAGCTACATCTTCACTACCACTTCTTCGCTCAGCTGGTTAAGGTCTTTCCCAACAACAAAATCATGTGGTGCAAAGCATGTATTACTTCAGCCACATAGTATAGGGGAACTGGCCTCTGAACACACCATGTTTCATTCATCAGACAATCATTGATTTCATCTGCAGTCATCATAATTGCAATTAGAAATATTTTACTTTTAATAAGTTCAACTTTACAATGATCATCATCATTTTATCATCAGTTCAAAAGTATTTAGAAATAATCTATTTGTGTGCCATTTCTTAATTAATATTAGTATTTGTTTTTGTTTTGAAATAATCTAGGTTGTTATACTTAAATGTTTTACTAAACTATAGTCTTATTTTAACCAGCGCATCTTGCCTACATCATGTTGTTGTTATCACATAACTTAATTTAATATTTTTATCCACCAGAAACCATAGTCTGTTATTTTAATCACATGAATCTTTGCTACATGCTGATGTAGTTATAAGTTACTTTTAATGTGGCAGCTCTTTAAAATGTGTAATATAATATACATTATGCTGGATATTGACTATGAATACATATGATTTGCAATGTTTTAACCAGTGAGTGAAAGAAATTGATCCAATATCTAATAATGTTGTGTGTTATGTGGATTATAGGAGGACGGTCTTGTTATCGTTTCATCTGTTGAAAGAATGATGTCTGCTGAATTGTAATTTGTTAAGCAGTTTTGCAATTCTATAAATCAACAACACACTTTAGTAGATTTATAATTGACATTTACTGGTTTTGTTTTGTGATAACAAATAATTTTTAAAAATCAAATATTATATGATATAAATTTTACAAAATAAGTAGATGATATTGAAAAAAAAATGTCATTTTAAAGTGAGAGTGAATTGAAGCTTAAGGATGATGACGACGGTGATGGCAATAATGATGACCTTTGAACTAATTACACTGATTACACTTTCTTTCCTTCATTTTCTATTTATTTGCCTTTTGTTTTTTCAAGAAAATACAAACTAATAAAAATCACTTTAAACTAAAATAATTCTCTGAGAATTGTAGGCCTTTGACACTACTATCTAGACACCTGAGCTACAGTATGTAGGCAGGTAGGCATACTGTACATGGGAAACTGCAGTGTATACAAACACTCGCCATTAACACAACTCTTCTCTAATTTTCCAACATTATTATAAAGTGTATAGCACAGCTGCAGGCTTATCGGGATAAGTTACAACTGGAAAAAAAATTATTAATTGTTAATTGTGAGTCATGAATAGTTACCTGATTAAATAGAGTATTTGTGTTATTATTATTGTTGTTTTTATCCATGTCATTATCATTGTTGTTACAGCTACTTTCTTTGATGAAGCTTTTGCCTATTAGCTAATCATTCACTACTCTTTATGTCTTTGCAATTAATTCAATATTTATATAATCTCAAGACTGAAGACCCCTTGAAAAATAATGGAATTATCCATAAACATCCTTAATAATTTGTCTATTTTACAGATCAGGATGATTATGGATATTTGTGTTTATTTTCAAGGGATGTCCTGTTTTGAAATATTATAGGTTTGTCCATAATCATCCTCTAATCACTTGCCTCCCTTTTGTTTCTTTAGAGATGAGGATATTTATCGATAAATCTATTATTCTTTTTAGGGGTTTTCCTACCCAAAATTTCTATTCACATCCTCAATAATTTGCCTATTTTTGTTTCTGCACAGATGAGGATTATGGAGGCAGTGGCAGTGGTAGTGGGTCTGGATCAGGGGACATACCAACAGATGTCGTTGACCATGTATTCACAAGCACCACCATTGACAGTGATCCAAAATACAGGCCTACAAGATATCCACCACCAGGAGGGCGCTCATCCCATGTCACGTCAACCTTATCACTGTTACTTTGCTCAATCTCATTTTCACGTCTCTTCCGTAGTCATTGAACATGAGCCCTGAAACTTTTGATAGAAACTCAAATTGTTTAAAAAAATAATATAAGATAAATTAATAACTAATGGTACTATTAAGGCATTCAACAAAAGATGGCATGGGAATGGGCCGGTGGGGTTCCATGATTTTGAGCATGATTACATAGTGTAATGCAACTCTTGTAGGGATGTATTGCAGTACCTGCAGGTGTGTTTTGCAACCCATGTGGGAATGTATTGTAGTACTTGCAGGGATAAATTGTTACTCCTGTAGGGAAGTATTGCAGTACCTTCAGGGGTGAATTGTAACCCCTGTAGGGATATATTGAAGCACTTACAGGGGTGAATTGTAACCCCTGTAGAGATTTACTGAAGTACCTACAAGGTAAATTTCAACTCTTGTGGGGGAACCATTGTAGTACCTGCAGGGATTTTTTTGCACTACCAGCATAGATGTATAGTAGTGCAACAGCTGAGGATACAGTGCACCTAGATATGCAATAAGCCCTGAATCCTGCCCCTGCCCCTCACCCCAAGGACATAAGCTGAATCAAATAACTGAAATTAACCATTGTCAATGTGGGAGGACGTTGTTATCCACATTTTGATAGACTTGTACAATGCTGCTGCTCCCTGTGAGAGGAAAGAAACTTCAAAGTCTACTTCCAATACTCAATTATAAATGCCAGAATCAGGAAATTTTCAGAGAAAAAAAAATATCCGTAAATGAGAATTTTTAAAATTTAAAAGGTAATAATGATTATGGTAAAATTGTGTAATGTGTATGAAAAAATACCAATGTTATATCTTTTGTTGATTTAGCCTTGAAAATACATCCAAGAATACATTTAAAATCTTGCTTTGTGCCCTATGTGAATAAGTGACGTTGAAGATGACATTTTTCAAACGTCACTCGCCAACGTGGACAATTAGATGCATATAAATAGATAAGGTTGCGTGAAAAATTTAGTAACATATCTCTTCTCTTTTTTATTTTAATGTGTAAAGGTTAACTGTAAATAGAGATATTGTGGTTTAAAGTTTGGAAATTAAGGTAGATATTTACAGGCATTGTGGCTGTATACTGTAGGGTTTGTCATATGGGAATTATTAAAGGCAGTGGCTATTGTTACACCAGTCTTAAACCAATTCCTAATTCTGGTTTGATGTTATTGTATGATTAGAACAATAACATCCAGTCAGGATTAAGAATTTGTGTAAGACTGGTGTAAGAATAACCACTACCTTATTTAGAAACTGATGAAAAATATTTGTGCTTCAAGATTTATTTCTTAATTGTATGAAAAACCAGGTATTTGTCCCTGCTTTTAGACAAAGATTGTCTCACAACTGAAAAAATGGGACATAATTTGAGGTTTTAAATTGGGATGGGTCAGTTCTGAACCAGCCAGTGCTAGATCAATTACAGTTCATGTTAGAGTATTCTAATTTTAAGTAAGACCTACATGTATTAACGTCCAGAATAAATACTTATTCCAGGCATGAAAAAATAATGTTCCAGGTGTACAAAGCAGCTACATTTTCCTGGAATAGATACATATTCAAAGAATAGGTACTTATTCTAACACTAAGTACTTATTCATGCACTAATTATTCTGGAAATTGATTCTCACTTATTCCTGAACTAAGTACTTACTCCAGAAGTACATGATTACCTATTTCTGGATTAAATACACTTTTCAGAAATAGATGATTACTTATCCTGGAATAAATACTTATCCAGACTGCAATTTGCTTTCTATAGATTGTACAGTAGAGTATAATGCTTGAAGCATCTATAGCTCTGTGAGAGTATTATTTAAATCAGTATTAATAGGTACACACACAGGGACTATAATCAAATGGGATTTTAATATATGGATTGTATATCTATGCTGATAATTTGATGTGAGCTTTTGCTCTATGCTATGAGGTTTCCATAAAGCTGGGTGCCTTGTAACAAATACTTGAGAAGCTCAATGATGATACTGTATGCATAATGTACAATTACAGTACAAGTATATCAGGACTGATATTTGCCTAATTTCAACATTTTGTGAGAGATTCCACCATAAAATTGATCCCTTCTACACACAATGTTCTTCGTATAGAGGAGACCCTTTGTTGTTTTAAATTGTGTAGATGAAGTATGTTTTTATTTACTGTAGTAGGTATTTTAACTTTTTGATTTGGATTATTTTCATCAAAGATTGAGTCTAAAAACTCTTGTTATAAACAAGCTACCCAATAACAATTTTAATCATTTTGTGATATGTTGACAAACAATATTTTGATGTTTTAAGGCAAACTCAAGGACTGTTAAGCCTTAAGAGAAATATATGGCACATAAATAATCATGTCTATTGTACATTGTGGTGCATTATAACATAGTTAGTTTTAATATAAGTGTAAATGTACATACTGTAGAGCGCCCTGTGTTATTTTGATGATGTGGTATTGTCTTCAACAAGTGATGTTTTGAGTGCAAACCAATCTTCCACTAGAAAAAAAAAATCGCCCTCTTGTGCCTCGCTGAACATTTTGTATTTATCACTAAAATTAATGTCTTTGATATATTTGAATTTTCTAAAGATCCAACTTGTAGAATAATTAAAGAAAGCAGTTTGTGCTATTGGCAGCTTGTAATTTCCACCGATTTTGAACATCAATTATGTTCTTGTCCAATTTAGTCAAGTTATGGATAGGCAAAATAAATAACCAAACCTATTGTGATATAACAAGATGTAAGTGGTGATATTAAAGATTTCAGGTTGCTTCTGATATTTTTACCGGTAAAATACTTGTTGGCTCAAACCATGTGACTCAAATTGACTAATCAGAATCGTTCTCTATTCTCCCTCATCAAATGTTTAATGATGGCTGAGGAGCTGTGTGATTGCCATGAATCTAAAGCTATATGGCATTTCATATTTTGAATATTAAGCTTATAAAATGAATGTGTATATGAAGCCGTGATTGGCTGGTTTAAAGGAAGAAAATATCATGATTTATAGATTTTAATCTTGTGTTCTTATATTATTGAGAGTAGTTCAAGAAGCCATTATGATAATACCTCCATGGTTTCGTATTTTGTGTCTTTAACATCCTTCTCACCAAATATCAACCAATAGTCTGGTCGCATTGTTAATATTTGGACTAAATGATCTTGTAATACTTGTGCATTGTAAAAAACTACAAAAAGGACTATTTTGAATTATCAGTTAGCTCATCATCTACTCAACCTCACCTCCGCTTTGTAACTCATCAACATTTTGATTTTCTATGTGTGTTTTTAATTTGTAATTTAAATTAGTTTTATCATCCACCGACTCTTTTAGTGTTCATTATGTTTGTCTTAATTTTTAATTTAATGTTATCCAAATAATTGAGTAAAGCCGATAAATGTCATATAAGCGACATCTGTCTACAGCATGATTTTAATGAGCATTTTTTAAAAAATGTCTATCTTAAAAAAATCGTGTATATTGTACAAATCTCTTAAATCTCCCAATTTAACGTTTTTAATGTACATTTTAGCTGTAATATTTGCATTTGTATGTACATGTTAAATACTGTATAATTTATTGGCAATGTCGTCGTAGAGACGTTGCTATTTTTTTGGCATAGATTTGGTCGTAAGATAATGTGTGGAATATGTTAACACATTGACAAGTGTAAGCTTTAACAAGAAGGAGCATCTAATCCCATATCAAACATCTTATAACTGCATTTCATTATATTTTACTCTTAAATATTGATAGATTGATCCGTGCAAGATGCGGTATTAGCTGGAATTTATTATGTTCTGGACAGTATGACTGATTACATGAATAGTATTATTATCGAAACCTAAATGCAGAAGCAATATAACATGTTTTCAGATTGTGATTTTATAAATTAATTCTACAATATGTAGTACATTGAGAATAATTTATCCTGATAAGAAAATTCATGGGAGTGTACCAGTCCACATGGTCTAGTTGATAGCACCACCAAATGGTAAAGATGTGGTTAACTTCTTCTAAAATGTAATTGACTGGAAAGATATAAAGATATTCACATTGCTGCCAAATAGTTTGGTTTTTGCTATTTTTAACAGAATAATCTATTGTCATAAAAATTGTTTTTGTCTGAATGTTTGAAAAGTTACCAGACAAATAAAATTGATTGAATTACAAATCATGACATTACTATTGAATATTCTGAATTTTGCAAAGAAACACAGAATTAAGGAAAATAAGATTTAAATATTTGTCATATAAAATTGTGGCAGTGTCTCAATTTCTGTTATTTATGAGGATTGTATTGATCACTATTAATCATTATTGCCAAACTTTGATCACTGTTGATAAACACTGATGAGAATCAATAGATAAAATAATGACTATAAATATTGATCACTTTTGATAAACATTGGTCAACATTGATAATTGTTGATGACTATAGATAAACATGGATCACTAATCATTGACATTGATCACGCTTGACATTTAACACTGTTTATTGACATTGATCATTATTTATAAACATTTATATGACATTGATAACTATTAATAAACATTGATAATCAATAATTGACATTGATCAATATTTATTGACATTGATCATTATTGATCAAGTTGATCAGTATTTATAAACATTATTCAATATCAATATACAAAGATTAAAATTGATTTGTACTGATCATTGTCAATAATATATATTTATATGTGTTAAGCAAAGATGTTCTGCTGATCAGTATAGCTATGGATCGATCAGTATTGATTCACATTGACATGGATTGATCAGTATTTGCTGTATATTGATCAGTTTTAATAAGAAATATAATTTTGTTTTGCTGATATTTTATTATAATAAATCATGAATATTAATGAGCGATGATTCTCCTGCAGCCAATAGTTGATGAGTTGATGTATTGTAGAATGGCTGTGCTTGTATTATTTTCATGTGCATCTATAGACTTTATTTGGGAGAGGTGTCCTCTGATGTGCTCTATATAGATTTTACTTAAGAACTATATTGGCGTAGATAATTATACCCCTGCTGTTTTATGTGTACCTCTTGAATTCAATAAATGATTTTGTACCAAAGGATTACATTTGTGTGCGATCCATCTTTTTTAATTTTTACTGATTTTCATATTTGGCCCAGGGGTTGTATACAATAATAAGTGTCAATACCTAATTCTCATAAATGTGCTACAATGCTTTGCCAGTAATTGTTAAACTGCGTAGCTGTCTCCGATGTATTGGGATGGCTTCTTGATTCAACCGACCAATCAGCATCGCCAAAAGTTGTCAGCGATAGCATGTTTCGATTTTATGGAACAAGCAAGGCTTTACTCAAGTCATAGAGATATTATAGTACTATAATACCTCCTATACCTCCATACTCAAGCTGAACACTACTAAAAAAGGTGTAAAATGTTAAAAGGCCAATTGTCTTGAAATGTGGGAAACCTTAAAAATAGGCTCCTAATAGGAACATGAGTATACTGCAGAAACTAGGTCAAAATAAACATTCCATTATCGGACAAGGTGCTATCAGTCATTGGTCAACTGTCAAGACGTGGGACCAATTACCAACTCCCTGAAAACACTACATTCACATAGTACTTGGCATGCCTGTCAAATGAAATGAACTGAAATGAACCTTGAAACACATTCCCATTTTAGAGAAACATTTCATGAACCTTAACACATTCCATTTTACAGGGAAAAAATCACTACCACAGCATAGAGTAGGCCTATATATCTGCGCAAGTGCAGTATACTCGGAGACTAATACGGCATTTGCTGGTTCACGGAATTTCAAGTAGGCCTAAAAAAAATCGTTGAACTTAATTGATACTTGCAAATTTGCAACTAAATCTATACATTAATTCATTTTTAAAAATCTTATGAATCGTGACTCCTGTACAACTTGCGGTAAACAACTTTCGTGATTCTGAAATGTGCTACAGTGCTTTGCCAGTAATTGTTAAACTGCGTAGCTGTCTCCGATGCATTGGGATGGCTTCTTGGTTCAACCGACCAATCAGCATCCCCAAAAGTTGTCAGCGATAGCGTGGAGCGATTTTATGGAACAAGGCTTTACTCAAGTCATAGAGATATTATAGTACTATAATACCTCCTATACCTCCATGCTCAAGCTGAACACTACTGAACAGGTGTAAAATGTTAAAAGGCCAATTGTCTTAAAATGTGGGAAACCTAAAAAATAAGCTCTTAATAGGGACATGAGTATACTGCAGAAACTAGGTCAAAATAAACATTCCATTATCGGACAAGGCGCTATCAGTCATTGGTCAACTGTCAAGACGTAGGACCAATTACCAACTCCCTGAAAACACTACATTCACATAGTACTTGGCATGCCTGTCAAATGAAATGAACTGAAATGAACCTTGAAACACATTCCCATTTTAGAGAAACATTTCATGAACCTTAACACATTCCATTTTACAGGGAAAAAATCACTACCACAGCATAGAGTAGGCCTATATATCTGCGCAAGTGCAGTATACTCGGAGACTAATACGGCATTTGCTGGTTCACGGAATTTCAAGTAGGCCTAAAAAAAATCGTTGAACTTAATTGATACTTGCAAATTTGCAACTAAATCTATACATTAATTCATTTTTAAAAATCTTATGAATCGTGACTCCTGTACAACTTGCGGTAAACAACTTTCGTGATTCTGAACAGTCCAGTGACGTTGACCCGTGGTTCAGCAACTTCAGCTACCGTGTTGAACAGTCCATCCCTTATATGACAATACGGTCACTCACTGTGCCTCTGTGACGATGCCGTCATACAAAGTAAGTACAATAGAAGATGCTTGTAACGATAGACTCATTTACATCCCTAGTCCTAACCGCCGGCTATAAACGGAGACCACGTGATTCAAAATTTGGACTGCGAAGTTTTTGTAAAAATTGATGGGACATGTGTGAATTGTCTTACTTCTTTATCAATCAAACCCGACCAAAAACGGCCAAGACATTTTTCAAACTTCCCTCTCACATTTGATAATGATACAGTACTGAAACATTGAAACCTTATGTTTCAGGCTCACCTGAAATTTCTAAAGTGAGAGAAACAATGAAAATCATACCATTACCGGGCATCTGATGGGTAATATTTTCTCACCATTACATTGCAACCCCTATTATCGTAGGGCTGAGCCGGTTGCCGACTTAACCAACTAAGGCTAAGGCACCTGTGGAACTGCGACATTTTGAGTGGTTTAAACTGTTGGACTCGATCAATCTGAGAAGGTTTGAGAACCACCAGGGGTTTGCACAACTTGCGAATATTTCAGTCAGGGTGTTAGGGGATATGTAGATAATGAGACTTTGATTAATACTTATAATTTAAATTGTAATAATTAGCATTGTTTAATATAGTGCTGTGTTTAACTAATAAATCTGAAGAATAAATAATCAATATTTGAATTGTTTAATTTATTATGCTCTACATCTATCATGGACCGTTACTGCTTAACTTCACAAACATATTCTTTCCTCTTCACATACTAAAGTAAGTAAATTCAACAATTTTATCGTCGTCACACACAATATGTCGACTATTTTAATTCACAATTATTAACTTGAAATATGAATAACGTCATCGTTGCAGCTGATCACAGCGGGAAATCGTATTGACATAAGAGATGAATTATTGTGGTAGAGTTACACAATAAAGTTGCTGAACCACAGGGTCCCAGTGACGTTACTAGACAAAAACTACCGTACAAAAGTTGCCTGCCATTCCGCAAGTTGATACAGAAATCACGATCCATGGGATCTTGTTTAACTATGATGAATTGGAAGCTGTTGTTTGATTAGTTAAAATCGTCTGTAGTCATTACCAACAGCGCTAGAAATAAAATGACTCACACTAAATGCAGTATACTTTTATACTAGGAGTGATCTAATTGCGACCATTCCACTATTTATATTATAGTGCCTGCGCCGTGTTTGCGCAGTTTAACTGTGTGGATTAATTCAAAGCATAAGCCAGTGCGTCTAAAATCATAACGAGGGAAAGAACAACCCTGTGTTGATCTGGGCCTCCGTGGATAAATAAAGTTGAACTGAACTGGACTGAGCTGAGGCTACGTGATCACAGCAGGTAATCACATAATGAGAAGCATGATTTCATTTTTCAATAGGCATACGGATGAATGAGATGTTCACCGGAATTTGACTTAAAGACTGCCAATATAAAATCAATGATATATTCGAAATAATTCGATTATTTGTGAGTTAAATGATAAGTTTACTAATAATTTGAAAACTGATTTAATACTCAGTTACAAAATATAACATTTTAAAAATACGAATCTCGTGCGCGTTTAGTTACGTATCGTAGACGCTATCAGCTACATCATATTATATCAGTTCTCAATTTACTGTATATAAAATTGGTAATTCCTATAAAGTAAAAAAAAACAAAAAACGGTTTTATTGTGTGACAACGTACTGCTCTATGCGTTTGCATTTTAGTTTCTGCCTGTTCTTTCCATTGATTTATATATTTTATTTACTAAAATGTAAAACTTGTTAAATTTTGTTTTAAATATAGGCATATTATTTTTTTAACCTGGAAATGCTGTGCTTTGTGGATCAGAAGTATCCCTAAGTAAACTCAACGTACATGAAGGCGTTCTTAATTTTTATCGCCCTTCTCGCACAATTTTGAATGAATCTGTATAGAGGTTTCATGCGACAAACGGATCTCATCGATATCTGAATGACTGATCGATTTGAAAGGAAATGATCTTCAATATAAGGACAATGTTGTTTTGGTTTTTGAGCGGAAAATGTCGTTCGTTGCTAAAGAAAACATCCTGCGAAAAACTATGTCAATTGCTCAAAGGTTCACCTCTTCATCATGCAGATCATCGTCTGGAAAAAAATATACCAACATTAATAGGCCTAACAATAAAAATATCGAATTGCCTATATAAAAGGATCAACTACCGTAAGCTTAAGAACATCAAAAATACGACACGTGTTTAAGCCATGTCGCACTCGTCGAGTGTCCCGGGGTCATATCATAGTGCAGAGTGTTGGTAGGCCCTACGTTTTCATTTCATTTTCATTTATTTATTCAACATGATAGGGGAACATAAAGAGAATAGAATCTGTAATCCAAGGGCCAACTTCCCCCTTATTAGTTACAATTTTCAGCGAAAAAAAGTAGGCCTATTGCATAAAGCTAAATTTTTAAACAAAAACTGTTTTTACTTCCTTTTTTCCAAGCCATCAGAAGTGACATCATTAAGTCGAGGAAGAAATTTTCAAAGAATTCCCCATACGTTATGTATAGGCCTAAATGTAGGCCTACCTATATAAACTTACCGTAGTTTTTGGTCCAGTGCAAACAGGCAACATCAGATCGGTGTGTCAGTGTATATATAAGCTTGACAGCTATTTTTGAATTGCCTATTAATGTAAAAATAAGTTATCGTTATGATCGTGTTGGTTCTCGGGATATCATACCTATCAATTGAAATATATTATTAGGCCTACTTCGATTTTGAACAGATTTACTGCAGAAACTTTTTTAATGGATAATTCTACAACCATGCTTAAAGGTACCATAGAATACCGAAGTGTTTCAGTGAATCTACTAAATATTCTTCTCTCATGAATACGATGAATAAAAAAAAACTACTGTAATAAAGAATGAAACATACAGGAAGCTGTAAGCTGAACTCGTTCAGGATTGAGTTCAACAATGTTATCCAGAGGCTAGGTCCTTCATTATTACATTGCGCACTCCTCCGTTAGAGGCAAGTCGCATATAGAGTTGAATCAAGAATGAGGTCTAATGACATTATAATTATGATATGCGGCACTTCAAATACTGTACGTAATATTATTTATTTATATGACCAAATGGCGATCTACAGATTTGGAATAAAAAGTCAAAACATATTTCATTAATTATTTGATAGTTTTCTACAACGACAACAATATTAACAGGACTATATACAAATATAGGGCCACTAATTAAATAATTAGACTTCCGGCACAACAAATGGATTTGGTATATGTCTCTTAACTTAATGAAACTCAACGTCTAGACCTATCCTTCATTTTTTTCTGATTTGAGTTTTATGGACCTCAATAGGGTGATCAATGCGATCAATTTATTTTATTTTGTTTAGGCTTTCATGGTAAGCCTCTCATTTTTATACTGTTGTCTTCCTTTTTATGAAGTGTTAGGCCTATTATTTAACAGTTGCTTTGACCGTTATAACCGAGTATACCTACTACTCAAATCAGACGATACCAGACATGAGCCGTGATTTCTGTATTTATGACTGACATGCGCAATTAAGGCAACGAGTGGTTAATAAATGTTGGTTCTTATATTGCCTATTATATTATTTTTTAAATATGCGATTTGAATACGGAGAGAATTACAGAATACTATAAGGAAAGGATCTATTAAACGTCATTAAATCATTCACATTATCATGCTCTTCGACTTGCAAACTACTCTCAGTGCTCTTAGAAAAAAATAACATTAAGCGTCGTCAAATGCAAAGATATGACATCCCTACCACGTGACCCTTTACTATCGTTATAAAGACTTCCCAAGCTCATCGATCGGGTGGAATGACGAAAATTACATGGATTGGCGGCTCCTACCGTCGTCAAGTCAAGTATACCGCATCGATGAGTAATACACTTCATTTAAAGCGACGCTCTTCACATTCAGATTATATTTCATTTGTTGTCATAAGGCAATCCATGATACAAGTTGAAAAAAGCACGTACATTGATTGCACAATAATAAATATACCAAATCGTATGCATACACACATATATAAGCCTATATAATTTTAATATATCATCAGTGTCCTGCGTATTGGCAGATGGCAACCACTCCCGCCACTTCTCCTCCCGATCTAAAGCCGCCGCTGTCTTTAATTCGTATGCGTTTCCCTTCTTTATGTTATCCACAAAAAGCACATCCTCTGGTTGGTTAATTTTTCCACAGTATCGACCTACTAAGATTTGTGCCGCTGCTTATTTATGATGCTTATTATTTGTCTCTCTTCATGGACTTTATTCAGGACTTCTACCAGTGGCGAATTTAGAGGGCGTACGCCCGGCCCCTCTATTTTTTGTTTAAAAAAAAAGTTTTTGTAAAGCTTATCAGAAAATTAACATGCTAAATA